>NC_133617.1:173047618-173332618 GCF_048593235.1 Sminthopsis crassicaudata | reverse complement strand
ATAGACTGACTGCTAAGCAATAATGTGAGACGTACACTCATAATTTTGGATGGGGAAAGTAATTAAGACAATAATTAGCAAAGCAAGGGAGAACACAGCTAGTCTGAGCTCCATGGAAGAACACCTTGGCCTCCCAGAAACACTTGCCTGAAACTTTTCCTGGGAAATCTGCCCACTTACCCCAAATAGGTCATCAGACACCAGTAGCTTCCTGGGGAGAACGGGATGTCTGGTCACTTTAACGATTAAGTGATTTGGCATGTTCCAGAAGGACAGGAGATCCTAGTTTGATCTGCTTCCCAGTGGAAAATATTAGCAAATATTTTGGAGAGCTCAGTTCTCATTTGGGTTCAACAAAAACTTCAACAGAAATGTTCAGGTTGAGATGAAGTATAAGGAAAAACAATAATTGAGGAAGGACTGAGGTACAGATTCACATTTCTCTTAAATTTCTTCAGAGACTAGAAAGATAAACACAAATTATTGTTTATTGTACATGGTATTTATTTGCAAGCAAGAGCTCGGTCTGCCTGACAAATCTTAGTTCATGATTTTTTAAGATATAATGTTTCACCCCCCAAATACATCCCATATGCATAAACCCAGCTCCTCGATTCTGAAGAATCTGAGTCATCACTTATTTGTCTTTGTATTACTCAGACCACTAATGCCAGTAGGTCAGGCTCTTCTTGAGCCAGCTCCAGCATCAGATGGGGGTTTTGCCTCCTGCTCACCTGTGATACTGAACTGTAATATAGACTTTAGCTGACATTGCCCCTGAATCCAAAGGAAACTTTTCAAAATAGTGTTGAGGGCACTATTCCCAAGAGCTAAGAGCTGCGAACTATGCTCTCAGAGTTCACAGCACAGTGTACCACTTCGGACAGCTATTTCTTCTTTTTTTTTTTAACCTCGGGAGGTGGAATATTCCAAAGAACAGCACTCTCTTATTATGTCTCTGTGTTGTTATGCTTTTTTTTAATCAAAAAGGGGCTGATTGTGCACATGGTTCTCCATTTAGCTGGAGAGTATATTTCCTAAGAATTGACATGTATAATTGCCCACTTTCACAAAGGTCACATAGGCAAGAATTCATATACAAAATCCAAAGGAGTCCATAGGTTGCAGTTGGGTGGGAAACAAAGCCAGTTACCTCAGCCACTTAGTGCACACAGTGGGTAGAGCTCCCATTACCTCTCTCTCATGTGGTTTCTCATTACATGCTCTCACCATCTTCAGGTTGTATCATGTCCATCACATCAGTCTACCTATAATTTTCCTTAGCTGCAGCATAGGGTACCAACATCCTTTTTTGCTCCTCAATCTAGTGTCCAAGAAATCAGTAGTTTTTAGAGCTGGAAGGAAACTTAGAAATCATCTAGTCAATATTCCCCATTTTACAGATTAATATACGGAGGCCCAGAGAGATGAAACCCAGGTAATGAATGAGTAGCAGAGCCACGATTCAAACTAAGGACTTCCTAACTCCCAAATTAGCACTTTTTCCAGCATATTACTGCTTCTCCTGTATTATTTTTGTTTCTGTTTAACTTTGAGGAGTAAAGGAAGGTCATGTAACCTGTGGAATGGCATGCACTTGTATGAAAATCAAAATGGAAAATAGGAACCAAAGTAACAGCATTTTGTCACTTCCCAGAAAGCTCCTCATATTCTGAGTTGCTTTGAGGAGTACCTTACAATATTGCTGTGAAAATTTCTCCTTTTCCCTGGCAGGATGGGCACAAAATGAGATTTGTAGCCAACGAACAGACCTTGGAAGTAAGAGCTTATTTCCTTGTAGGCAAATTCAAAAGGGGATGGGTGCAGACTTCCACTTTATCATCAGTCTTCCTATATAGTCCATTTCTGTCCCCTCTTCTAAGGAAAGGCTTTAGATTAGGCATTCTGGTATGAATTAAAGTCAATATGTCAGGCTTTTAAGGGTGTTTGCATTTTAAATTTTATATCTAACTGGAATAAAGTGTTTTGTTCCTGCCAAAAGAATTTCAGTTGTCAGCCAGGGAAGAGAAGGGTTTTATTTATTTTTGGTTTTGAGTAGGGAGCCCTTCCTCAAAAATCCTTGAAGCCCTACCAGATATTCACCCCCAATATGACAGTCACAGGCTGCCAATCCTCCCAGAATCCCAAGGGGTCCTGGTCTTACTCTCAGAATGACATTATTGGAGCAGGAAATCTTTCCAAACTTGTGTATTCAATACTGAAATCCCGAGATGTGCGTATAAACCATTTACTTTACTTCATGATCTTTTCCTCAGAAGGTAGATACATGCACTGTCTTAATTGGTGCAAGTTTTTAATAGGCTTAATAAAATGGTGCTGTCTCCAATCTGAAATTCTGGTTCAGCTGTTTAATGTCCATGTGACTTGGATGAGTAACTTTTTTTTTTAATAATTTTTATTATATATTTTTTATAATATTATCCCTTGTATTCATTTTTCCAAATTATCCTCCCCCTCCCTCTACTCCCTCCCCCCATGACAGGCAATCCCATACATTTTACATGTGTTACATTATAACCTAGATATAATACATGTGTGTAAATACCATTTTCTTGTTGCACAATAAGCATTAGATTCCGAAGTACATGTAACCTGGGCAGACAGATATTAGTGCTAACAATTTATATTCACTTCCCAGTGTTTCTTCTCTGGGTGTAGTTATTTCTGTCCATCATTGATCAACTGGAAGTAAGTTGGATCTTCTTTATGTTGAAGATTTCCACTTCCATCAGAATACATCCTCATACAGTATTGTTGTTGAAGTGTATAATGATCTTCTGGTTCTGCTCATTTCACTCAGCAACAGTTGATGTAAGTGTCTCCAAGCCTCTCTGTATTCCTCCTGCTGGTCATTTCTTACAGAGTAATAATATTCCATAACCTTCATATACCATAATTTACCCAACCATTCTCCAACTGATGGACATCCATTCATCTTCTTGGATGAGTAACTTAACCCTTCTAGATTTCACTTTTCTCATTTGTAAATAATAATGATAATAATAATAATAATATCATCATCATCACAATGACATTTCACCAGATGATTTGAGTGCTCTTCAGTTTTAAATCCTCTAAGCCTGTGATCTTTATCCATGCTATCTGTTTGTTCTAGGGCACCTAGATGGTTCAGTGGGTAGAGCAACAAGCCTGGATAAATAATCTGGAGAAAGAAATGGCAAACTACAGTAGTATCTTTGCCAAGGAAACTTAAAATTGGGTCACAGAAAGTCAGACACAATTGAACAATAAATATCTATTTGTCCCAACTTGATGGTTTTATAGTAGGCGTTAGGATGATATGATGGATAAAGTTCTGGATCCAAATTCTGCTTCTGAAATTTACTAGCTGTGTAACTGACCAATCTGAAGTCTTCTAATACCTCTGAGGCTCTCCATTGCCCTTTTGGGTGGTCTTCAATTTTAATTTTCTGGAGGCTGTAAGGTTCCAGGATTTATTATCATTGAATCCTAGAAAAACATTGGCATTAAAAAGCCAGGCCTTTGTTTCAGAAAAAATCTTGGGCTCATTAAAATAACTTTGTAATTAACTAAAAATCTGTTCCCCTCCTGCTTAATTCTGGAGCCACTGATTGTCCATTTGCAGTATCTGTCCTTATACTGATGGACAAACTTCACAGCTTGCCCTATGGAGGTAAAGAGGGAGGAGAATGAAGGTGGATTGATTTCTTTTTAGTGAATTATAAAGTTATTTTAATGACCCCAAGCTTTGCTCTGAAACAAAGGCCCACCTTTTTAATGCCAGTGTTTTTCTGGGTTCTAGTTACAAATTCTCAAACACTATACCTTCTACAAAATTAAAATTGAAGATCACTCAAAAAGCAGTGGAAAGGTGAGCAAGCTGCAACACATTACAGACTAGGAATTACAAAAGAGAAATAAAAGGTGTAATTAAAAAGCTTATATAAGAAAAAGAAGATAAATTGGTCACCTGATAAGAACAATGGATAATCCAATGGACAGCCTATGTATTCAATTGGCTTTCTTCTGGTTTCAAGAGAAAGTAAATAAGATCTATAATATGTTACATAAACCTTCCTTCCCTGGGTGAAATTGTGGGAGGGAATCAGCAAGAGTCTTACAAGATGAGCTAGAATTGTAATCTGTATCACTAGTAGTAATATCCAGATCAATGAAATCCGAGTTTCAATTGAGTAGTAAAACATTTTCATCAAAGACTTGGATAAAGGCATAAATGGTTCATTTAGAAAATGTGCAGTTGACACAAAGATGAGAGAGGTAAAGCTAGCACAGTAAAAGGTAGAATCTGCATTTAAATCTGACAGGCAAGATAGAACATTGGGCTGAAGCTAATAAAATGAAATTTAATAAGGAAAAATCTAATTATGCTTCAAAAAATGAACTTCACAGGGACAAAATGGACAAGTAATAAGTTCGTCAGATTTAGAGCTTGGAGGAGCCTGAGAGACCTCTTCATTTTAAAAATAAAGAACTAAAGTCCAGAGAGGTAAAGACACTTGACCAGGATTGTTCAAACAACAATGCATCTGGAAACATTTGCAATCTGATTCAACAGTGAGATATGGCAGCCAAGGAAGCTAATGTTGTCTGTGTAAAGAAAGGCACACTGTTCTGGATAAGGAAAGTGATAGGCCCACCACACACTACCCTACCCGGTCCCCATTTAAAATACTGTAGGCCCAGTGGGTATTCCATTTAGAAATGATCCGTATACAAAAGAGAGTGATCATGATGGGAAAAGTCCTCACCTTCTTGACAAATAAAAATTGGTTATAGGGATATATAAAGAAAAAGATAACAAGGTGATAAAGGGCTAAGGTCATGCAATATAAATATCCTTAAAGGAAGTGGTGATGTTTGCTTGGGGAGGAGAGAACATATAGGGAAGATATGTATCTTCAATCATAAGAAGAGCTATCTTGTGAAAGAGGAATTTTACTTGTTTAGTTCTACAGAGCAGAAATAGAACCAAAAACTTCCTAGTTACATGGAGGCATATTTCTACCCAATCAATACCAGTAGAACTTCCCAATAATTTAAAGATAGTCAAATGTAGTACTGACGAGTATCTTTCCAATATTGTCCCTAGACAACTACCACAGGTTCAAAGTATTGTGAAGGTCAACATCAACTTGAAAGAAAAAAAACTTAACAAAAAAAAAGCAAACAAAACAAAAACTCTTGACATATACTTCATGAGCCCTCATCAGTGAATTTGCTTTTTCTAGGTCAACTAAAAAACCCATCAGTGCAAAGCAAAAGACATTTAATCAAAGAGCATAGCAAAATGAATAACAAGAAAGATTTCCTTAAGTACATTAGATACACTCCACTGTTGTCACTCTACTACTAAAAGAGACAAAGGAATATACGGTCATAAAATCACAGATTTAGAGCTGGAGAGGCCTTAGGCCATCTAGTCCAAAAGTTTATCTTACAAGTGGGAACTTTTAGTGAACAAGGAATATTTCCTCAGAGAAGACAGAGGGAGGGGCATATGCATAGTGAACATATAATCCCAGAAAATGTGTGAATATGCACACATGTGACAAACATGTGGGAAGGGATATACATAGCAGGGGCAATTTCCACCCTTGACCGAAATAGTCCCTGATGTTCGCTAGGGATGTTATCATGTTGTTCTCTGCTGATCTCCTCTCTGTGACTCTCATCTGGCAGTCTCCACTCTCCACTTGGTATTTCCCCGAGTTGTTGCCTTCTGATGGTTGTCATCTGTAATACAACTTCCTTGTTAAGCTGCCACCAAATTCAAGTCTTCAAATACGAAGAGTTATTTTCCCCCTGGCAATGAAGGAATCTGTTAGCAATTCAGCTTGATAATATCAAGAGATAGCATTGGTTCTTTATGATAAGAACTCTACTTGGAAATACTGGGAAGCCCTTGGACAAATACCTGTCTTTTGAACTCTTTTTTCCTGTTAGGGTTCCTTAGCCTAAACTTTTATCTGGGGTAGATTTTACCTGTATCACTTATCATATCCCTGAATCGCTAGACAAGAGCTCCTGATGGTCTCTACTTAGCAAAACTATAAAGAAGCTGGGTGCTGCTGGAGCATAGTTTCCATGCCAATCAAGTCAGTAACAAGACTGAAAAGGACCAGCTGGAACTAACTGATGGAAGAGGCCTAATTCCTAGCAGCAACTTAGATCTTTATATTTCCTTCACAAAAATGGAATGCATTACATCAAAAGATTATGAGTTTCCACATCACTGAGTAGTTTGACTACTTGACAGGGATTTTATAGAGGAGATTTTTGCTTTGGGTAAAGGAAAGATGAGATGACCTTTGAGATGCTTTCAAATTCTGCAATTATATAATTCTACCAGGCCACTTTCTCTGAAAAAGTGCTTTCCCATAACTTTTCAGCAGATAGTACTGATATTTAACAACTTAACATGTACACTGTTAAATCTGAATGCCTTTATAAAACAACAGACAGGGTGAAAGAAATGTTAGGGTTATTAATAGAGTAAGAGTCTTTTCTCTTTTCTTAGTTATTTTTTATTTTTGTACAATAGCATAAAGATAGAAGAAAAGAAAACTTAACCATGAGTGCTCAACAGAGTTCTCCTTTAAATAACTAGTGTGGTTTCTGAGGTTTTCACATTGCTACATCAGAGATGAATGGAGTATTGGACAAATTCACACCTCTGCTCAGTTCCTTTACATAAAATGATTTCTTTAAAACTGAGCTAAAAATAGCTTTGCAATAAAAAAGAGAAAAGAATAATGGATTTTGTATTTTAAAGAAGAAAGCTCTTATTATAGAAAAAACTTAGGAAAGGAAAGAAGAGAGGTAAGATGAAATTACAAGAGAGGAAAAGAGGAGAAAGAGAAGAAAGAAGGAAAGGAGAAAAGGACAGAAGGGAAGGAGGGGAAGGATAAAGTTAGAAATAGAAAAAGGATGAAAGAAAAGAAGGAAAAGAAGGAAGGAAGGTTTTAAGGAAGAGAGGGAAAGGGGAAGACAAAACTTAAAATGACAGGCTAGAAGACAATGTATATTTCAAGGACCTGCTATGAATATTTATTTTAAAATGTAAACTATTGAAATTTCAACCTACAGACCAAATGGTGAGGGGCAAAAAAAAAAAAAAAAAAAAAAAAAAAGCAGCCAGATTTGTAATAATTTTAGCCAGGATTGCGAGCATGCATGACCTTAAGCTAGAAACAGCTTTGAAGCTACAAGAAAACAAGCCATGCTAAGCTCTTTTTACCTATGATATGAAACTCTCACGAGGCAAACTATGAAAAATAATGCTAATTTCTCATTATAAGAGAGACATCTGTTGTTAAGAGATCACAATCATCAAACAAGTAAATCCCTTTCCCCCCCATATTTAATTAGCTCTGAGACTCAGTATACTCATTCCTCTCACATATTATTCTTCACCTCTTACATTTAGGGTGATTTATTAATTGTTTACTACTACATTGCCTTTTATGCTGAAGTCTATGTTATATGATATTTTGTTATAGCTTTATTGTCTTGGTTGCTAATAAGTAAATAGGATGTTCCTCTCATTCTTCTAGAATAGATGAAAGGTGAATCCAGATGTTAGAAAGTTCAGTTAGAAAAAGAAAAAGGTTTTGGGGGGTGGTTGTTTGTTTTGGTTGAGCAGAAGTTGAACTTCAGGCATGAGATGCTTCTTGATAGCCAAAGTATCACTGTTGGTGTCTCAATTTGGATAGCGAATAGAACAGTGTTTAGCAGAGGTCAGCAACAAAAAGAAAAAGAAGCTTGATATGAATTAGAAGTAGAAATTGGTAGAATTAAAAAACAAAACAAAACAAAACAAAAACCACAATGGGTTGATTAATATGTTTGCATTGAGATCTAGCTCTAGATCCAAAAATCTCAATGCTTTCTATCACTAAAGTACAAAGTTTGACTTGTTATTTATTGCAAGTGGCTTTCATCATTCACCTTTATAAATGAATATATATATATATATATACATGTATATATATATATACATATATATATATGTACATATATATATATATATATATATATATATATATATATATATATATTGATCTAAGACTACATTGCTAGTTACAACTTACAAAAACACTGATATTAAAGCTGAAAAGAACCTTATGGATTATTTAGTCCATGTCCATAATGTCAAATGAGAATACCAGTGCTATGCTACTTTTTTCATGGGATTGTTATAGGCATTTTGATTAGGATTGTAAATTTCCTATGCCTAGACCCTAAATTACATTATATCTTTCCTATTATTTAAATATTCTCTTGTTTCTGAAAAGATCATTTAATCTTTGGATTTATATAAGCTTTGAATGTATTATATATTTAGTACTTATTTTGAGCAAATTTTCTCTTGCTGGATTTTATAAATATATAAGTACTAAATATATAATACATTCAAAGCTTATATAAATCCAAAGATAAAATGATCTTTTCAGAAACAAGAGAATATTTAAATAGCTTTCTATATATTTATAAAATCCAGGAAGAGAAAATGTGCTCAAAATAAGTACTAAATATATAATTTTGTAGTCTTATTTTGTATCCTGCTATTATAGTAGTTATTAATATTTTAATTACATTAATCATTTAATCACTGAGATTTTCTAAGATCATCATATGTCTGCAATTAGAAATTATATTTTTGCCTCCTCTATTCTTCTGTTTATTTATTATGTTTCTACAATTTTAAATATATAAATGTATATTTCAACCAAGTTAAGAATAAAATTCATGAGAATGCCTCTTCTCTCACATACAACTTTTAGTATGAATAATCTTCTCCAATGGCACCGTTAGGATGAAAGGAAAACTTGTTTCCTCCTCTTTCTCAGTCCTTCCCTAAGATATGGATGTCTTTAGTTTGTCCCCATTTGTTTCCTTTCTGATCCTGAGAAATAATGGAATTCTAAAAGGACTTTAAAATTTGATCAATACTTTATCATTTCAAGTTATTCAAACTCATTTACTTTTTTTCTCTGCTATAGTTACCTTTTTGAATAAGAATGCTTGAATATCACAAATTCTATTAAAAGTAAGTAAAGGTTCCAGCTCCGTTTTGCAGAATAAGTTATTCTAGGGTATAGGTCTCCATCCTTTGTCTTTTGGTGTGTTTTTTCTTTCCTTTCTCATATTAGATGCATAATTATAGGTTACTAATTCCTTAAGACACAATCTGTTCTTTCCTGATCGTTTGTCACACATTTTCTTTAACTTGATAGCTATGGGGTCCACTCTTCATGGACAATCCACTAAGAGTTTCTGGAGGATAATTGGAGCTCTCTTAAATCAGACTGTTTCTTCATTGTATTGGGAGCTTGTCTATGTCTGCTCAGTTCTTCAGTCTCTTCTCAGTTTTTTTTCCTTCCTCCTCTACCTACTGTCCATGAATTCTTAACTTCTTAATTTTCCCCTTTTGGTGGCTGAAGGATTCTGATTAAATTTTGGCAGAGGGAGCGGGAACTGTGGTAGGGATGACTGGAAAAGGTTCTCTCTACCTCCTGTTCTCTCCTATAATTGCTACCGTCACTGTCATGTAAAATCTTCAGACAGACAGACCTTAGGAGCAGTGAACAAGGATCCAATAGATGCCATTAAGAATACGGTGTCTTCAACATGGAGTCCAGAGTTTCTAAAGTAGAGGCTTTCAACTTCAGCATGACCACTGAGTGCTCAGTTCTCAGCTTTTAGTGCAGTAGGGAAGAAATGAGACAAATGGAATGCTGAGGTCAATGATATAGCCTTTGATTTTTCTTAATCTCTTTAGTTACTGATCCATTGCTTCATTTAGTCAATTTCTTTCTATTTTGAAAGGTTAATTAGTAGTAGAAAGAACTAGGTTTATACAAAGCCTTTTACTGCACAATCTTTTGGCCATAGTTTTTTTTGCGAGAAAGAGCTTTTTAAAATATCATGTTATATAGGGGAACAGTGAATATATTAGCCCAACTGGAGTCAAAGTTTTGTGTAAAGTAAGGAGTTGGAGATAAAGATGGAAAAGTAAATCGGGGACAGATTGTAAAAATCAAACTAAGGAGTTTGGTTTTTATCTTCCAGGCAACAAAGAGTCTTCTTTATTTTGACCTTGCCCCTATATCAGGCCATATCATCCTGCATATATAGAGGCTGGTAGTACTCATCATCTTCCTCCTCCTCCTCCTCTTCTTCCTCTTTTTCCTCCTCCTTCCCCCTTCTTCTCCTCCTTCCTCCTCCTCCTCCTCCTCCTCCTCCTCCTCCTCCTCCTCCTCCTCCTCCTCCTCCTCCTCCTCCTCCTCCTCCTCCTCCTCCTCCTCCTCCTCCTCCTCCTCCTCCTCCTCCTCCTCCTCCTCCTCCTCCTCCTCCTCCTCCTCCTTCTTCTTCTTCTTCTTCTTCTTCTTCTTCTTCTTCTTCTTCTTCTTCTTCTTCTTCTTCTTCTTCTAAAAAGAAAGGCAGGGAAAGGCTGGCCAAGAGATCCACACTCAAGAAGAGACCACAACTATTGGGTTTTTTTTTCATGAAGAGCTAGGGTTTGGGTATCAAAGATCCTTTGCCAATTAGAGGAACCAAAAGGCAGGAGGAGATTATATCCAGATCAGAAAAGTAAGTCAATACCAGAATATCATAGCTTTCAAAGGATAGGCAGATCCAAGACAATCAATCAACAATTATTTATTAATATCTATATTGATATTATGGTATAGTTAATAGACTAAAGTTTCAAAACAAAAACCAAAAATATACAAATATAATAAGTTAATAGTAAATGTTTGTTGACTGACTGCTCTCAAAGAGCTTACATCTGATTAGTGTAAATAACTTGTACATATATTAATATAAATATTTTTATTAATAATAAATTTTACCTTTTGGTAAGAATAATTTTACTGTTAAAGAAGTATTTTCATTAAGAAAATTCTATTTCTCGACATATCTTTAGGTCATCTCAGAATCCATATCAGCACCTTATCTGGAAACAATTTGTCATACCAGATGTCAGGGGTTTTATCTTTCTAGTTGCTGTATTCTTAGAAAAGCTGATTCAATTAAATGTTGAGGTGAGAAGCCAAAGTGCAAAGGATTTGAAAGAGAGTGAAAGAAGAAAAGTATACAGGATAATCCCAAAGGCTTCCCCTCCAAAGTAAAAAGTGTCTTTATTCTGTTTCGGTCATGGTTTCCTCTAGTTAACCAGGTATCCCCATCTATAGAGGCTTAAACAAAAAGAATTTGTCCTAAATTAAAATTCAACTTGAAGAAAGAAAAAAAGCTTCTTGACTCACAGGAATGGAACTATTAGAAATAATTATACAATCTTTATATCTGAAAATTTTCAGGGTAATGATCAGATCCCAAGAGATCATAGGATCACAGATTTAGATTTGTAAGAATCTAAGGCCATCAAAGTCAATGCCCCTAGAAGAGTCTCAAAGAGTATATGTGACTTACCCATGATTACACAACTAGTTGACGTCAGGATTCAACCCCAAATTCCTAGATAGGGCACATATAAAACACAAAATAGATCATCACAGGTGACCTTACAAATGGAAAAGTAAATAACCAACCCGTTTTAAGAGTATATAAATGTAAGCAAGTTCAAGATAGAATGTTCCAAGTCCACGCAAATATTAATTAACACTCAAAAGATACTCAGCATTTGGAGAACTGTAAACTAAATGAGCTCCACTGATAGATACTCAAATGGCTCTATAGAAAGATATTAAAGACACACCTCATCCTGCCTCCCAAGAAATGATAGCTTAGAGGAAGGTGAGTTTCCTTTTAGTGCTCCCTTCCCTTACACCAGAAACATACCCATCCCTTTGGGTCAGGTTTTGGACAAGATTTTGGAGAGTCTCATTGTTTATATTGAAACAAGGGCTGGTTTGTTGCTATGCCTCCAAGGAGCCTCAGGCCTGACTATACTTTGAGGGCTGAAGTAATAAATGATTCCAACTCTTTCCCTGTTCTCACCTGTTTTTTTTTTTTCCACACAGTGAATAGAGGTTGCTTGTCAGACATGATGATGGTTCAATCTGATGAGGTCCAACTTAGATGGAGGCCAATCCCCTCCAGGCCTCCTTCTGAAGGGACCGAGCTATTTGAAAATTTTTCCCTAATACTTGAGCCTCTGAAATTAAGCCAACAAATAGCCTGTCAGTCTGAGAAATTCAAAGGAGTCTAAATTAGCAAGTGTCAGATCTCCAACAAACCTTTTTTTCAGTGTGAACTAAAGTGACCAAAGGTATTTATTCTTTCCCTGAATGGTAATAAAATCCACAAACAAGAAGTAATGCTCATGGGAGATCTGGATGGATTACAAGCTCCTAGAGGTGGTATCTTCTCTTCCTCCTCCAGGGTACAAAGCCAAGAGTCAGTCAATCTACAATGAACATGGAAGGGCAACATGGAGCTTCCCTGAGGGGAAGTTGCAAGGTTTCAGGCTTTCTATTTTCCAAGCTAGTAGCTGATAGATTGTTTTGTTAAGAGTTTAATTAATTCATTACTTAAGAACCTACCACAGTAAACTAAGGATATGACAAGAGATAGGTCTCCATCACCAATTGGCAAGAGGAACGTAAATTGTGTGGCCCAGAAGATGAAAGGAATTTTCCATCTGTAATTATTTAAGAGACCTTTACTTTGTTAAAGCTCAGGTTTTTGTTGCTGGTAGAACTGTACCTTCAGATTATAGAATGCTAACCAAGTAAGAAAGAGATTTTAAGGTTAGTAAAGTCAACCAATAAATATTTATTAACATGCCTGCTATGTACCTGGGCACTGGGTATACAAAGAGAAGCAAAAAGGTCAGTCTAATAGGGACAACCACATGAAAACAACCATGCACACATTGTGTATAGAATTAAAAGAAATAATCAATAAAAAGGAAAAAGCAATAGTCAATAAATAATCAAATGGAATCAAAAAGAATTGGGAAAGATATCCTGTAGAAGGTAGAGCTTCATCTGAGACCATTTCCAAACTTCTCATTTCACAGGTGAAGAATCTATGACTTAGGAAAGTATTGTGAATTTTGTAGAATATACAGGAAAATGGGGGGGGGGGGAGTCAAAAGCATCAACTCCAGTTTAATTATATGTCTAAAAATCTATATATTTGCCTGGACCAATTAGAATGCACAGGAGGAAAGAGATTGATTTACTTCTGAAACACTGTTTTGTCTTTGAGGGTTAGGGCACCTCTATCTTAGGGTAGTGCTGTAAGTCCAGAGAATTGTATAGATCAATAGAAATTATGGAAGTCTCCTGGAAAGAGGAGAGTTGTTTTGATTCCTTATGGATCTAAGTCCTTTATTTATTTATTTTTTTTGAAATTTTAATAGGTTAAATAAAACCTATTCTTTGTTTAATAAATTTTTTAATCTAAGTGTTTGCCTGGGAATTGAGGGAAATTCTGATATTTTCAGAGGAAACTTATTTTTTAAATTTTATTGAAGTCATTTCAGAGCTTTAGGTAGAAGCAAAATAAACCAAAATCTGATGTTCCCAGGAAAATATCAACTAAAGAAAGTTTTGTTTCTGTTTTTGTTTTTTGAAAAACACCTTCAAGATTGAGACTGATTCATATAAACAAGTTATTTTACTTCTAGGCCATGATTTATGTGTAAACAAAGGATTAGATTTAGTCTGCCTATAGAAAACAGCTGAGCCTGGAATCTAGAACTGGAAGGGACCTCAGACATCTTTACAATCCCACAAAAGTTCATGTGGCTTGTCTAATATCAGACAGCTCATGGTAAAGCTGAGCCAGATTTTAGATCACCATTTCTTAGTTTAATGATTTTTTCCAATAGCTAGATAGTGCGTAGAATAAAGTACTAAGCCTGTAGTCAAGAAAACATGAATTCAAATTCGACCTCAGACTTTAGTTGTATGATTCTGGGCAAGTCACTCTATCAACCTCAACTCTAAATAGGAATAAAAATACCACTTACCTCGAAAGTAGTCCTATGAGATAATAATTGTAAAGCACTTAATACAATGTCTAGGACTTAATAGAAATGTAGTAAATGCTTAATGCTCTACTTCTTTCTCATTATGCTATGTTCTAACTGAGAGCTGGGTCACTATATATGATGAAAGCATAAAATTTATATTAATTTCAAAGATCTTTTCCCCACTAAGAATTTTGAAGATTGGAATCTTTCTAGCCATCTGCATACTACTCTCAACCATCATCCTCATCTCCTTCCCTCTAGAACCTTGAATCCTGCTCCTAGATGCTCCAGATAAATTTTGTCCTTACCTCACTGAGTCCCAGGCTTCCTTGGAGAAATTTCACTGGAATATTTGCTTGTTACCCTACCTATTTCTTCCATTTTTTCTACATTGTCTTCTCCATGAGAATATAAGCTCCCTGATATTGTCTTGCTTGAATTTGTATCTCTAGTGCCTAGTAAAATGCCATGCACTTAGTTAGTACTTAGTAAATGTGTTATCTAGCTATCTCTATCATCTCTCTATCTACCTATATATCTGAGGGCAGGATGTGGCATGGGCAGATCTGTGATTTGGAAAAATCACTTTGATGATTTTGGAGTCAGGAATGATTTAAGTCAGACAGATCCATTGACAGGTCATTTCTAATAACCCAGACTTGGAGCAGTGAAGGCACTAGATTGGTGGCAATGTCAGAAAAAAGAAGGGAGCACGTACATATTAGAGATGTAGCAAAAGTGAAATCATCAGACCTTTAAATGCAAACAGGAGATTATATTTTATTTTAAAGGGATTTTAAAGGAGCCTCTAAGGTTTATTAACTATGGTGGTAACAAACCATACCAGCACCTTGCTCATACACTGACTTTTGAATCAAAATTTTCCAGTCTCAGCAAAGCAGAAAGAAGTACAGTTTACCCTTCTGCAAAGAGCTATTATCTCCAGCACTAATAGTAGTTGTGGAATAACAAGAGAAATGGATGTGTTTTCATTGTATTCCTGGGCTTTAGTGTATGAAGCTCATGTGGCAATATTGGATGTCAGTGATTCATTGGAAAGCTCAGACAGAACAGTGTACTCTCTGGGGTGGGTAAAAAGGATTTGGAGGGGAGGGAGATGAAGAATGCCTCTGGGGAACATACTTAGAAGGCCTATGTGTCTGAGTATCAGAACCACACAAATACCTCACTGCTGCTACCCACTTTCGGGCCTCTCTCCTCATCCATGGAGATTTTTGGGTAACCACTGGTGGGGAGTCACCAAGACAACATTCATTTAGATAGCCATGGCAAGTGCCTCATAGAATTCTTGTCTTTTTTCCCTTACCCAAAGGAATAAACATCGCTAGACAAAACAAATGACAAAAGACTGTTCATTCCCCTTCTCGTGAGAGACAACAATGAAAAACTCAGGACTCCCATCCACCTGGGGAATAATTACTGGGATACCTCCCTGCTCTTCAGTGTGGCTAACTATCCCCCAGTGATCAAAGAAGAAGACAAAGATCCACACAGTACCAGAAAGAGTGGATGGCTATATCCCAGGCTCAAACACTTCCTGCTGGGTTCAGTTTGTTATTTCAAATGCCCTTGGAAAGAACACTTTCCTTTTCCAAAGGTCCAAATTCCTAGTTCTCAATAAGTTTGCCATGTGCCACACATGGTTTAAATATCAGAACTTTTCTGACTCTGTTTGTTTGTTGGATTTCAACAAGGGGCTATGACATTTCCCTCCCTATCCAACCATTCCTTGCCCTCTCCTCTTTTCCCTTCCCTCCCCCTTGAATAATAATAATAATAAAAGAATACCTGGAGCACAATGCTAAAGAAAACTGAAACCTTGGCCAAGACCCATCCAACAAAAGCTCAGTCAATTTTTCTTCCCCAGGAAAAAGCAACTTCTGTACTTTGCATCTAAGCTGTCTGAAGGAACTTTTGCCAAAGCACCAGTTTTCCTCATTTGTAAGAAACACGGAAAGCAGACAGCCATGTGTGACCTTCACCGGCTGCTGTGCAAGAGAGACGGCTCAGCTGGGCTTTGGGGGCTTCAAGCCGACAGGAGCAAAAACTTCAAGACATCGTTTAAATGGGGAAGAATGAGAGGGGAATGGGATAAATCAGCCTCAGGATTGAGTCCTCCAGTTTATATAATGTGCAGCACAGAGTGATGGAAAGAGCCCCAGACAAGAGACTCAGGACATCTGGATTCAAGTCCCAGCTGAGCTATTTCCTAAGCATCTAATCTTGGACCATTCATATCTCCTTGTTCACCTCAATTTTCCCACTTTTGAAATAAAGTAGTTAGACTAGTTGACCTCTAAGTTCCCTTATAGACCTTGTATATTCTAAGACTCAGTCTTTTCTATTCTGCTCCATTGAAGTAGGATAGATAATAAAAGCAGCCGGATGGCTCAGTGGAGTGACACCTGGCCTGGTGTCAGACAAGCTTAGATTCAGCTTCCCACATTCACCAGTTGTGTGTCACTCGGCAGGTCCCTTTGTCATGTTTGCCTCAACTTCCTCATCTGTAAAATGATCTGGCCAAGGAAATGGTCAACAACTCCAGTATCTTTGCCAAGAAAACTCCAAATGGGGTCAGAAAGAGTCAAACACAACTGATAATAACTAAATAACAACAGATGTTTCCTTAAAGAAGGAAACATTACATTCTGTATAAGAAGAAAGGAAGGAAGGAAGGAAGGAAGGAAGGAAGGAAGGAAGGAAGGAAGGAAGGAAGGAAGGAAGGAAGGAAGGAAGGAAGGAAGGAAGGAAGGAAGGAAGGAGGGAGGGAAGGAAGGAAGGAGGGAAGGAAGGAAGGAAGGAAAGAAGGAAAGAAGGAAGGAAGGAAGGAAGGAAGGAAGGAAGGAAGGAAGGAAGGAAGGAAGGAAGGAAGGATTTATTAAGAACCTTCTATTTGCCAGCACTATGATAAGCACTATAAAGATTATTTCATTTGCTTCTCAAACCATCCTTGGGAGGTAATTGAAAGGCAAACTCTATTTACAATAAAGTGAATAGAAATAGAAATGAAGGGATTGCCTGGGGTTTATAGCTAGCTAGTATCTAAGGACAGATTTGAACTCAGATATTCCCTTGTCCAGATGCAACACTTTCCCAATGTGCTAACTGGGGTTATATTCTCTCACAAATGCACGAAGTCCTTGGGAAAAGTGGATTTAAAATTAGAGAAGGGTGATTGTGAGCCACACATGTAGAGAACACACATGAGCAAAGGATAAACTTTTAAGTCCCAATTACTAGAAGTCCCTTTTTGAATCCATAACCAGCATTCTTCGCTGGTATAAGAGTCATGTTCCTTGAGGCTGTTCCCTCCCTCTGGTGGCCCACTATCTCTCTGTAAATATCTGTGTCCATATTTGCCTTCAGTGTATCCTCTAGATGCTACTGTCCTGACTCTCCATTGACATGGTCATTGAGAGTGAGAATAGGAGATGGAGAATAGAGAAAGAAAAGAACCCACCTGGAAATCCCTGGAATGAGATCCTCTGCTTCTGGACCAGTCCTCTGCTTTAATGGACAAATGCTAAAATTTCTCCAGTTACTTAAAGTCCTCAGGGGTACTCTTAGCTTGTTCCTGTTAATCAAGCATACTTTATATTTCACCCAGTTAGAAAAGAGTTTGTACATGATAAAGAGATCACCCAGTGCAAACAATGCTTTTTTACACATTTAAAAAATCTTATCTCTGAGGTGGAGAATGTCCCTACCTTACAAACATAATGACTATGTGACCTTGAACAAGTCATTTAACTTTACAGTTAGACAACTTATATGATTACAAATTTCAGAGCATATGTTAACCTGAATTAGTAGAGGGACTTTCTTTCTTTGGAGTTTATTATCCTAATGACATCACAAATCTAATTTAAAAAAAAACCAAGAAAACAAAAACTCTTTAATTTTATTTCTCCAAGGAAATAAACTATGGCCTCATACAACAAGCATAACAACTCCATGTGTTGAAAAGCATGTCAACATGGGCAAATATACTTTTCTCCCTGAGCTGAGTTTCAGTTTCCTTGTCTTTAAATAGATATGAGAATCCTTTTAATGATCTGCCTCAATTCTATTCTATTCAACAAGCATTTATTATATGCCTCCTGTATGTCAAGTATTTGCTGGAGTACAAAGACAAGGAAATACTCTTGCCGTTATGGAGCATACATTCTATTAGAGGAAGAATGGACACGGAAACCCTTTGAAAACCTCAAAATGTTACCAAAATATAAACTAATTTTTAAAATTATTTTCATTATTGTTACCTATTTTCAAACTTCAACTTTTTTTTTCCCCAGGGGCCAGAGATGATCATTTTCATAACCCAACACATCATCATGAAACCTGCTTTTGGAAACTTTATGAGGAGCTATGAAAAAGAAGAAATTTGCAACTGAATGAAAACTCTGGAGACGCCAGTATCCTGCTCCAGAGCCCTTGACCTAACCAAGAGAGGAACTGAGGAAAATGTGGGCAACAGTAAGTGTTGGTTGAACAGATACATTTTATTTAAATACTACATTTCAATGTCAACTCAACAGGTGTACTGATAACAGTGAAATGATAATGCAAGCTTTTTTTCTCTATTCTACCAAGTCCTTTAGGTGATATTGGAATAAAGGGGCTAATTCTTATCAGGCTGCCAGTCAGGCTTTGTTGTGATGAGTTTTGAGCATGGAAAACAAATCTGAGAATTCTCTGGATGATCAAGGCAATGCCAAGAGAAGTGCTTCTTCCATTCCAGATTCTAGCAGAGGATAATTTAGAATATGAGCTAGTGGCTAAAAACATCTAAATATTACAGGAACCCTTTCCCAGGGAACAATTCCCCCATGTTGTGAATTATTTGAACATCTAGTGTTTCCTCTCTTTTTTATTCTACTATTTTCCTTTGGGATGAGCACAGAATTTCATTACCAGACATTATTTATCAGACAGTCCTGGAGGGTTCATGTTTAGCAAAAATCATTCTCAATCACTTTTATTATTTAGTATAGATTTAGTGTTGTGTTAGTAATATTTAATGGTTTGGTGACCATAATGGTACTTATAGAATTTTTGTTAAGCTCTGAGATGAACGTTTTGTCTTTTGGATAATTGAAATTTAACTGCCCTATGAAATCAGATGTATTGGTGCTTATTGATTGGTTTTGCTGATCTTTCTCTTTTTCTTTTTAATTAAAATAATTTGGTACAAGGGATAGCTTTTTGGGTAGGATATACAAGAGGAAGTCTGCTGTTTATTCAATTATTTCAGCTATGTTTGACTCTTGGCAACCCTATTTGGCTTTTCTTGGTAGAGATACTGGAGTAGTTTGCCATTTCTTTCTTCTGCTTCTTTTACAGATGAGGAAACTGAGGCAAATAGGGTGAAGTGACTTGCCTAGGGGCACACATCTAATAAGTGTCTGAGGCCAGCTTTGAACTCTGGAAGATGAGTCTTCCTGACTCTAGGCCTGACAGTCTATCTACTGTATCACCTTGCTGCCTAAGAGGAAGTCTAGGAAATATAAAAAAAGGAAACATATTAATAAAAATCTGTTTTCAAAAAAAGAAAGCTAGCTACTTAGTTCTAAAATATATTATACTATTCAAGCAGTGATAGTAGTGGCAATATATGCTTTGTTGAATTAATAGGGATAACGGTTGTCATTGAGTATCACTGGCTCTTCACCTTTGTATGAATCTGATTTCCCTTTTTCGAGCCATTTCCTTGGTTCTTCTCAGAAATTACTTTCTCTAGGGCCACTCCCTTTGTCATGACTTGGTTTTCCTTACAAACCAGCTATAGAGAGGTGAAAGCAGTATGGAAAAGGAAGGGGTCAAGATATATTTCCCATATCAGGATTTCATATAGCCTCTCCCAACCAGAGGCTGAGTAGTTTACCTAAAATGATTCAGGTTTAAGTTCTTCTCTTTGCTCCAGTAAATTATAAAATTAAACCAACAATTCTCTTTTGTTCACTCTGAGCCCTTAGGCCAGGAAATAACTCTGTAATTATCAAATTTATCTCCCTGATTCTCAGCTGCCTGTACCACCCCTAGCCCATAGTCTTTCCTCTCTCTTTTCCTTTCTTTAGTGAAGAAATACAAAAATCCCAAATGCTATGGTTAACAATGAATTTTTTGGGACAATTAAAGACAAAGTGAGGAGGAAGGAAAATAAGATTTGGAGAATCAGAGATAAGCTTCAGGAACAGATTCTAGCTTTCCTGAGAAGGGAGAGGCAAGAAAAAGGAGGTTTTAATAATCCTTGAACATTGTACAGCAGAAACATTTTTAAAGACTGAAAAATGTCAATTATATATAAATGTTTTCTTCATCAGTTTACTCCTTCTTTAAGAAGTTTCTCTTCTCATAATAAGTAGATATACTTAGAATTTAGTGAAATTCAGATTCAACTTTGATCTCCATTACTCCCAATGGCTCTAAATATGCCAAATTTTTCTAAAGTCAATTATAGTATGCGGGCTTTATAAGGCATTATGAAGCCTTAAGCTTACTTGCTGGCAAAAACTGTATTGAGCCTTGTAGGAGTCTTTCCTCACACTCATAGAGACCATAAATATACATTCTAACAGAAAATGCCAGTGATGGGGCTGAGCATTGTATCTGAAATGTACTAGCCATTTGACCATAGGGAAATTATTTAACCTTTTAATGACTCAGACAACTCTCTAAAAATATAGTTATAGATAAGTTATCAATCTGCAAGAGTAAATGGAGTTTCTTCACTAGAATTCCCTATATAGATAGAATCACAGATCTAAACCCTCTCCCTCACTTAAAAAACTCTAAAATCTAATTTTAGATATTAATTGCTTCTTTTAAAGTAGAACATGGTTACCATTTTAAAAAGATCCTACCTCAATGTAGATGGAAGGATTTAAGCTAAAATGTCAAAAGCTGTTATTATAGAATTCATATAATCTCCATCTTTGGATATGTTTAAAAATGAGATGAACTATTTGAGTGGGATGATTTAGGACAATATTTCACAATCTTTTCATGTATGATGTAATTGTTCAATCATTTTTCAGTCATGTTCAATTCTTCATGACTCCCATTTGGGGTATTCTTGGCAAAGATATTGGAATGGTTTGCCAGCTCATTTTAAAGATGAGGAAACTCAAGCCAACAGGCTTAAGGGACTTGCCTAGGGTCATTCACATAACCAATGAGTTTCTAAGGCCAGATTTGAACTCAAGAAGATGAGCTTTCTAATTCCAAGTCTGGCACATTATCCATTGTACCGCCAAACTGTCCCTTTTAAGTGTAAGAATCCTTTTTAAAAATAAAAATAGTCCTTCTCTTATTTTCTCCTCTTACCTCTATAAATCTTAATCTACCTACCCTTCTAAAAATTCCTCCCTAAGTGTGTCCTTCAGTTTTCTCACCTCTCTACAAATTCAGAAGACTTCTACACCCTTCCAGATGTATAGATTGTTTCCTCTTCAACCTAGATGAGAGTAAGGTTCAAAAATCATCAGCCCTCCTCCTCATTTGCTTCCTCTATTTTAATTTTTCCTCACCCCATTTTATGAAATAATTGCTCCCTTTAGCTTTTTCCTACCCAATTTTATTTTTTAGAATTACCCCATCTTACACAATTCACCCTAACATTTCTTTCAAACTACCTTAGTAAGGATGACAGTTTTAAGAATGCTAATAACATTTTCATACATAAGTAAGTAGTTTAACCTTAATGACTGCCTTATAATTAGTCTTTAATGCTTTTAAGATAAGGTGGGATTTGAAAAAGGATGGGTAAAATAAAGAATAGGACAGTAAGGGAAAAGATAAATGACAGGTATCAGGTAAAGAGAGAGAGGATGAGAAGGAAAATACGTAAAAATAAGATAGAGGAAAATTCACAAATAACAATGATAACTTTGAATGTGAATGGGATGAACTCACCCATAAAACAGAAAAGCAGAATGGATCAAAAATAAAAATCCAACAATATGTTGTTTACAAGAAACACATATAAGAATGAGAGGATTAGAAAATAATTTATTATGCTTCATCTTAAATTTTTAATTAATTTAATATGACTGAACCATTGTGGTATATGATTATGAAATTCTACTATGCTATAAGAAATGATGAGCCCACTGATCTAAGAAAAACATGGAAAGACTTGCGCAAAATAATGAAGAGCAAAATGAGCAGAACCAAGAGAACATTGTATACAGTAACAACAATTTTTTTTAAGAATGACTTTGAGTAAATAAATGATTTTGACTATTATAAATACCAAAATGAATTGTAAAGGATATATAAAGAAAAACACTATCTGAATCCAGTAAAGGAACTGATAAATAGAAGTATATATAGAATAATTTCACATACACACACATACACTTATTTATATACAGTAGTATTCCTCTCTAGGGTAGGGGCAAAAGCAAAAAAAAATTACATGAATAAAAAGTTGTATATAGATTTGTAGTGTTATGTGCAATCATCTTTTTTTATTCTATTATGTTATAGAAATGTTTGTGGGTCAGTGAATTATTGTGGCTTGCCTCAATTTGAGCTCATGGTTTAATTTAGCTTTAGTTTTTGCTTTATAGAACTCTTTGTTTCTATTTTTATAACTCTGGTTACATAATAGGTACTTACTAAATCTTTTGTTTGACTTCAATTGGGTTGGACGACATTATTCAATTAGACCAATGGAAGGAATATTAAGAGGGCATTACTTAGATCCAAACTTATATGTGTGTATATGTGAATGTACATGTGTCTGCACGTATGCATGTACATGATACAAACAAGGTAAAGGATGGGTCAGAATTCATTGCAGGGCATCAGAAAATCCAAATGAGAATCTATATATAAGCAAACACTCTTTCCCTAGATTGAGTAAATAAAATATTTTGCAAATACATATATTACTGTTTTTCAATTCTATCTACAAATATATATGTGTGTGTGTGTGTATACATGTATATGTTGTAATGATATATAAAGGACATTTAGAAGTCTCATTGAATCCATAGTAACTTCTTTTTTAATCAAAAAATATAATGACATGGGAACAAGAGAGAAAAGAGAAAGGATTCAACTATACCTTCCTAATGCTGTTAAGCAGACATAGAATAAAGCAGAATTAAGTTAAGAGGACTAATTTCAAAACTTCATGGCAATGAGAAGATGGTGGGAGTGAGATGGGAAAGGAGAAGAACTTCCTGGAAAAAGAAGTTACTTTTATTTTTAATGTTTTTTTTCATTATTTTATTTTAAATTTCTAGAATAAAACAAACATTTTTATAATAATAAATAAAAAGATGATTGGACATGATACTGCAAATCTATTTGGAATATTATGAAGTTCAGAGGGATTGTAATTTGCCCATATTCACCCAACTAGCAAGTCAGAACCAGAATTTGAGTCTATTTTTCACAACTCGACATCTGATGGTCTTCCTACTATAGTACAATGTCTCTGAAAAATACTTCTGTTTCAGCATTTTGGGGCCTTTGGCTTTGACCCAGGTAGTTACCTATGAAAATGGAATGATTGGTAAAAATATTTTAAAATCTCTCCTTTATTTCTTCTCCTCTCTCCCTAGACAACAGAGCTGAAAACTGTCTGCCGGAGATTGTCCTTGCTTATATATATCCTCAGACAAAACCAAACTTAATTCATTGTTTCTTGTGGGGACAAGGAATGTTGACAGTGGAGAAACTGAAATTATTTAATGTCCTTTGTAGTTTTTTTCATCAGACAGAGACTCCCTAGAATTCCAAAGTGGTTGACCACATAGTTTACTCAAGGGCCTTGTGGGAAGATGCTAAATCCCCTAGGAAGAATAGATAGTAGGGTGACCTCTCTGT
This sequence comes from Sminthopsis crassicaudata, assembly GCF_048593235.1. Lineage (NCBI taxonomy): Eukaryota > Metazoa > Chordata > Mammalia > Dasyuromorphia > Dasyuridae > Sminthopsis > Sminthopsis crassicaudata. The sequence goes on along the minus strand of NC_133617.1, from coordinate 173,308,785 downwards.
GTCTCTGTCTCTGCCTCTATCCTCTGTCTGTCTTGGTCTCTGTCTCTGTCTTTGTATCTCTGTCTCTGTCTTTGTATCTCTGTCTGTATCTCTGCCACTCTATTGCTGTGTTTCCTTCTTTCCTTCTATCTTCTCTCTTTCTACTTCCCTTTCTCTCTCTCTCTCTCTCTCTCTCTCTCTCTCTCTCTCTCTCTCTCTCTCTCTCTCTCTCTCTCTCTCTCTCTCTCTCTCTCTCCCAGAGACAGAGAGACACAGACACAGAGACAGAGACAGAGACAGAGAGAGAGAGAGTGTGTGTGAGAGAGAGAGAGAAAGAGAGAGGAGAGAAAGAAAGAAAGAGTATCTTTCTATCTCTCTGTTTCTCTCTTTCTCACTCTCCTTTTGATAAACCATCTTTGGTAGTGTGGATGTCCATGAGGAAACCAACTTTGAACTGATTTTCTAAATAAGCAATTACAATGGGCTAGATTCTTCCTGGCTTGTTCTCTCTTTATAATAATGGGAAGCAGAAAAGTACAAGAAAGAATGTTGGATTCAGAGCACCTGCCTTTGATTGCCAGGGCGATGACATGACAATGTCATTTCAGCTTTATGTACCTCAGTTTCCTCATTTGTAAAAATGAAGAGGCTGGAATCTCTGATCTCTAATATATTTTCTTGTCCTAAATCTCTCGGCTTACCTCTTATAGATCAGTATGTTCATTTCAAATGAAATAAAAAAAAGGATAATAAAGACTAATAGCATTCATGAACCTATCAAAGACCTAATTCTCAAGGGTAAGAGGCACAAGGAGAATGGGGACTCAATAAAGGGTATTTGTGTTATTTTCAACACTTGGGGCCTCAGTAAATATTCACGCCAAATAGACTGGTTGAGATAAGAGCTAGAATAAGACCTCTCTTGGAGATATCTGTGTGACTTAGACAAGTCAAATCCTCAGTTTCCTCATTTGTAAAACAAGAGGGTTAGATTTAATGTCTGTTAAGGTCCCTTCCATCTCTAAATATTTATCTCCTGATCTCATGAACTTTGGAGGATCTTTCAACTCTAAGATTTTATGATTCTCCAAGGAACATAAAGGATTTTGCTGACTTTATATACTATGCAAAACCATCCCTCCAACCCCCTCTTGATAGGTCAGTAGGGAAAGAAGTTATTATTACCCCATCTTTCATGCAGAGAAATAAGAGAACATATGTATGCACATAATTTTTTCTAATTACACAATATTTCAGGAAAATCCCGTAACAATTACTCTACAACAACCTCTATTTTGTCCTCCTGACTCCTGATTTTTCTTTTTCCAATCTGTCCTTCACAGTCCTTCCTCTCATTTTGTCATTCCCTATCTCATAAACAACATCTACCTCTTACCTCACCTTAATCACTGAATGGGCAACCTCAGTCAAACTGAGACCTGTTGAAGATCTTAGCTTAAAAAGGCAAAGGTCTCCCATTGCATTCATGACCATCTCCAGTCATTCTGATCTACATCTGGCCACTGGACTCAGATGGTTGTGCAGGGAAAAGTGAGGCAGGTGCCCTTGCACAGCCCCCCTCCCCCCTTCACTTAAATGCAATTCATTTCTATGTCATGGCATCACTCTCTGAGGTCAAGAAGAAAAGGCCAAATGACAATACCACTGGTTCCTGCAGTTCCTGCTTTCTTCTAAAGATCTAAAGGTCCAAAATCAGACTTCACTTAACCAACCCTATTTTCTCTCTCGCTATTTCTTAGTGTGCAAATATGTTTTGGTGTCTGTTCCAATTCAGCCTTTCTTAGTATTCCCCCACACTCACCACACTCACAATTCACTTTCAGGTGTCTGCTGGGGCTTTCTCCCCCTTTCCTCTAACTTTGGAAAGCCCTTCTTAATTTTCTTCATTTATTCCACATCCTACTGATTTATCAAGTGCCATCTTTTTCATGCTCTAGCAAAATGACCTCAAATAGATCTTTCCTTTCTCTTGTTGCTTTTATAATCATTAATTGTACCACACAATTTGCCTTATCCTATATGGTCCTGTTCTCTAATCACATAAAATAATTTATTATGTCTATATATCAACATGCAATTAAATCAGAGAACAAAGGCAAGAAGGGACCTCAGCGCCAATCTAATTCAATCCTTTCATTGCATAGGCAAGGAAAAATGAAGCCCAGGCAGCCTAAAATGCCTTTGCCAACATCATACAATCAAATCAAGTCAGTGAGTATTTTTAACTACCTACTGTGTGCCAGACACAGTGCTAAGTACCAGGTGGACAATGAAAGGCACAAGACAAGACCTGTTCCTAAAGCTCTCATTCTAAGGCACAACTAGGTAACACAGTGGTAGTAAAGTCAAATCTAGCCTCAGACACTCACTAGGTATGTGATTTTACAAAAGTAACTTGATCTGTTTGCCTCAGTTTCCTTATCTGTAAAATAGAGATAATAATAGCACTTACCACCTAAAATCAAATAAGATATTTATAAAGTAGTTAGCATAGTGCCCAAAACATAGAAGTGATACATAAAATGTTAGCTATTAGTATTAATGGGAGAGAAATTTTATAAATGAGTTCATACAAAATACAGGATAAATTGAAGATGATCAATAGAGGAAAGACACTAACAATAAAGGGGATTAGGAAAGGTTTCTTGCAGAATGTGAGATTATAACTGGACCTTGAAGGAGATCAAAAGGAGAATGGAGAGAATTTCAGTCTTAGGGTTCAGCCAATGAAAACACATGTAGTGAGGAATTAGGATGTCTTGTTCAAAGAGCAAGGAGATCACTGTCACTGAATTGCAGATATGAGAAGAAATAAAGTATAAGTAGACATAGTAGGAAGGATTGGGCATATCACAAAGGGCTTTGAATGCCAAGTGGAGGTTTTAAATGATCCTAGAAGTGCTGTTGGAAAAATCTCAAGAAGCAAGATTTGAATCTTGGTTGCCTGGATCCAGAATCAATGCTTGATCCCCTGGAGCCCACCACTGTTTCATGTGCTTATGTGTGGTCTCCTCGGTTACATTAAGCATTCTTTGTGAACAGGGACTAGGGGAATCTTCATACTTATCTTGTAGCCCACATAATGGGCTCATAGTGTTGGGCACACGATAAATGCTTGAACCCTGATTAAGAACCTGGGACAGAAATCTAATCTGTACCTCCTAGGTCAAAGCACTACTTCACAAGGGTGGTCTCCATGAGCGCTCAGTGCCATGTCACTTCCATAGTCATCCTGGGCCCAGCAGAAGCCCCTGATTGTTTTCCTTGTCATTGGTTCCACCATCACAGATGCCTGTGACTTCACAGAGCCCTGCCCTATCCCCTTTGCAGAGATAAAGTTAATAATTCATCCCTGCATAAGTCATGTCAGTTATACAATTAAACATGCTCTCCTCCCCATGATGGAGCTTTATGGAGGTATAAATCACCACCAAAAGGCAATTTAGTGCAGACAGGAATTTTATTGAGGGATGCAGATCCCCTGGGCTTGTCTGGAAAATGAGAAACATATTCAAAGACCAAGTGTCCTGCAGGGTGTAAGATTCGTTGAGGTTACAAAGAGGCACGTCTAGACTGAGATTTAACTTTCTCATTTAAATCAAGTAAAATGGAATTCCCTTGGATATGATTACCTAAGACTTTCTGCGTTTGATTAGGGATTACAGAGCCCAGTGGCTTGAACTACAGAAATTATACTGTCGAAAAGGGCTCCTGTCCAATGTCCAGGAAGTAAACAGGAGCTAGGGTTTGGCAAATGACCCTTGAACTTTGCAGCATTTTCACATCCTGACCAGACACTTTCCCTGACTGGAGAACAGAGACTGTGGTTTTGCAGAGTCTTCTGTGGCTTTTTTTTTTTTTTTTTTTTCTCTCAGAGGGACTTTGCTTTTTTTTTTTTTTTTCTAAAATATGAAGAAATCCTTTGGGTTTCCCTCTGATGGTACTTTCACTCAGAGAAAATGAATCCAGCTAAAAAGAACTCATTCTGAAAAGAAAACACACACACATATATACATATGTATGCATATGTATATATGTATATATGTGTGTGTCTATTTATGTAAACCTGAATCAAAGGTATAGAAAGAAATGGAGGGCAGTGCACTTGCCAGACCCTCAACTGATTTCATTGTTTTCTTTTTTTTTTTCTTTTTCCTTTTTCTATTCTTACTTTAACAAAATCCAAATAAAAAGAGCATTTCTATATTCATTGTAGAAAAGAAAGTATTGTACATTCAATTACAAATCTCTATCATATAGATCTTGCTTTTCTTTTAAAATATACTAGGCCTGTATCCCAAAGAGTTTTTTTTTTTTTTAAAGTGGGGAAAGAACCTACTTGTTCAAGAATATTTAAAGCAGCTTTTTCTGTGATGGCAAAGAATTGGAAAATGAGGACATGCTCATCAATTAAGGAATGGCTGAATGAGTATATGATTGTTATAGAGTACTGTAAGAAAAAGTTTCAGAAAAAATAGGGAAGATTGATATGAATTGATGTAAAGTGAGCAAGACTTTATAACAGTAATAGTAATATTTTTCATTGAAGAGCTGTGAATGACTTAGCAATTCTCAGAAATACAATGATCCAAGACATTAATCCTAAAGGATTAATGATGAAGCATATTTTTCACCTATAGAGAAAGAAGTGATATTTTTTTAAAATACAGGCTAAAGTATGTTATTTTTCACTTTTTTCATTCTTTTTCTTTTATTTCAGTATTCTTGTAAAAAATAACTAATATGCAAACTTTTTACATGATTGCACATGTATCATCTATATCTGATTGCTTACCATCTCAGAGAGGTAAGAGGGGGAGAGAAAGATAGCATTTGGAACTCAAAACATTTTAAAATTATATTAAAAATTGTTCTAATGTAATTGGGCGAAAAATAAAACACATACACACACATATATTTGAATGAAATGACAAGTCGAATGGTTTCAGAAAAACTTGGGAAGACTTATATGATCTCGTGCAAACTTTTATGAACTTATGCAGAACAAGTAGAACATTATTTATCTTTCCTTTCTAAGATGCAAAAATGAGAGCATTTGTCAAATATAGATTTGTCAAATGCCAGAACTGGAGAAACTTCAGGGTCATTTGGTCCAAGCAGATGAGGAAACTGAAGTCTGGAAGTCACAGACAGCCTGTCAACCCTAAAGCCTCTATTTAGATCCTCCCACCTGGGTCCAATTTGTTCATCCTTACCACATCTCTGCTAAGTCTCAGAGAGGGCAGATCCCTCTCTTAGAGCTACCAATGTCTATCTGACTTCTGAGTCATACTTCAGAGTTTCCCTGTCTGGGACAAGTGAAATTATGTTTCACTAAGTGTTGCCATCTTCTCCCTCTACTTTGGAGCACTCTGAGCATCTATTACCTCTAGTCCATGGGATCTTCCTCCCTTGACCAAGTCCCTGATGTCTGATATAACATTTATAAAGAGGCAGACTCCTTACAATGACAGTATGAAGATTGTTCTATTATGCTTGCATTTATGAGCATTTCCTGCCTCATGAGCCTGTGAAAACTGCAAAATCTTTGTCATAGGGATAGAGATTGAACCTATCGTTTCATTCATGAAGAATTTCCAGATAAAACAATTTCCTCTCTCAAGGCAGGCTGGCATCTAGTTGGCAACTAATAAACTAAAAGTATTGCCCAGAACACTTTGGATTAAGTGACTTGCCCAGGTTCACTTAGATATTGTTCCATTTGGACCATTTGTTCCAACTCTTATTTTACAGATGAAGGAATTAGGATCCAAAGGAGTAAAAAAAAAAAAAATTGTCCAGTTGTTCAGTATCATATTACATGGGACCAGAGGCAGTATTTAAATTCAGCTCCTCCAGCTCTAAACCTTGTGAACTTTCTAATATATATGACACTTTTTTTTTAACCAAGTCTGATCTTGTGATTGATTCCTAAAAAAATAGCTAGATGGCCCAGTGTTTATAGTATTGGACTCAGAATCAGGTAAAACTGAGTTCAAATTTAGATTTCCTAGCCCTGTAATTCTGGGGAATTTCTGTCTGCCTCAGTTTTCTCAACTTAAAATGGGGATAATAACAGCACATACCTCAAAGGAAGAACAAAAGAAATAATATTTGTAAAGGGCATAGCATAGTACCTGGAACATAGAAAATACTCCATAAATGTTTGGTTTTGTGCTTTCTACTTTGTCCTTTGTGTTCCCTAAGATTGAAGCAAGCTGTCAGGAGATCATGATGGCAATTGAATCAGGGGGCCACTGCTATTTACTACCTTTATGACATTGTACAGTAATCCGCTTAACTTTCCAAGGTCTCACCTTCCTCATCTGTAAAATGAAGGAACTATATTGGATGAACTCTAAATTTCCTTCTCTTTCTAAATCTTTTTCCGTATCTCTAAGAACACACAGTGACATCAATGTAGTATATACAACTATGTTCTTACTAACGGATAAATGTTTTTTGAGAGTAGGTAGATAGCATTCTTCACTTGTAGTCCAATAGACAGAAATTCAATATTTTGTTTCTAATATTTAATAGTTATATGACCAAAGGCAAATTGTTTAACTTCAGTTTTCTCCTTTGTGAAACGGGGATAAAACCTGAACTGTCAGCCTTCAAAAGTTGTTATAAGGCTCATTTATAAAACTTGTCACGTTCTTTTTCACTGCATTTTCCCTAGAATCTTGGGGTGGTGAGTTTGAAGGGAACTTAGACATTATTTTTGCTCAGCCCTATTATTTGACAAATAAGGAAACTCACACAAAGTTATTATAAAACATGCTCAGGATCATACTATTTGGTAGTGAGTTCAAGACTAGCACCCAAGACTCCTATCTCTCCTGTCCAGCAGTTTTTCCTTCACCCCATGCTGCTTTCTCAGAACTCCTGGAGAATGCCTAAAACAATGTACACAAATCCAAGACACAATAGGATCCTTGATGTCATGAGCTTTAAAGGTTATTTAGTACATTCCAACCATTTTACAGATTAGAAAACTGAGGTCTATTTAAAATCATACAGTTAATAAATAGCAAAATCTGAATTCAGAGCTAGATTCCCTGACTCTAGAGACATTCTTCCTTTCAAAACACCACGTCATTTATTCCATATTTCTCTCTTTGTCTCTGGGGAGCAACATAAGCTCAGACATCTACCATCTGCAACTTGTCCCTGAAATGCTTCAGCCCGAGAGTTGGACCATTCCTTGCTCTAAGTGGCAACTGCCAGCAGCATGTCAAGTCCTAATTAGCAGGAATAATGCTTGGTTTCCCAGGTGAGATGAAGTTACCATGGAAAAGGTCAAGAAAAGCAAGAAAAATAGAAATTAGATACTGTGTGATGTGTTATCCTGAGGCAAGGGGCCACCTGTTGAGGGCTGTGTTTTGTGTTTGCCTTTTGACATCACAGCTGAGGGAGTGGAGAATCATTCTGCTCTGGTCTACCAGCTATTTGGGATGAGAAGTCCTGCTTCTCATGTGGTTTAGAACTTCAAGTTGGCTTAAGAAAGATAAATTCTGAAAGTCTGTCCATCTTAAAGCTGAGAGCTTAATATAAGAAAAAGCAAACAAAAAACAGAACCTCTGGCTGATACAGGGGAGACTGGAAAAGGTCTTCAGTGTCAGAGCTTATGCACAGTCCTAATAGAATAGCCTAGTAGAAAAAAATTGTTGCATGCATCAGAAAAACTGCTTTCAAGTTCAGTCTGTAGCATATGATACTGAACATCTGTATGAAAAGCAATTAAAAATTGGTTTTCTAGATGCTTTTAAAGCTCTAATATTTATCTATAATAATATCTAACATAAAAAAACAAATGTCTAAATATTTCTAAAATCTGCTTGGCCTACATATTTGGATATTTAACTGAAAATTCCATTTCCAACCAGATGTTTGGCATCATGTAGGTCCAGACTAAGTGCTGGATCTGCCAGTGAATGATGTAGGAGTCTTGGGCAAATGTTTCCCTGGTTATAATATGAGAGTACAGGGTAAAGGAGGGTTAGAAAAGCTCCTATTTATTAAGCTATCATCATCACTTTAGACTTTTTTACATCCCATGAACCACAAATATTGATTTTAAAATTAATGAAGTATCATATCCATATCATCTTTATATTTCTAATTTATTCTTTTTTGTGAGGTATTCTTTTTCTTCCCTAAACCTTACATATGCTAGATCAATACATAAAGAAAGAAAAATTAGACTATATAAATTAATAAAGTATCTATTAATATTTCCATCTAATTAGGCTTAGAACTAATTTCTTCATTAAATTTATACTAATTGAACTTGAGATCTAGTTATGGAGCACACAAAAACATATGTGTATCTCTAGCAAGGAGTAAAGGTTCAATTGTTTTGTGTGTGTGTGTGTGTGTGTGTGTGTGTGTGTGTGTGAGATGAGAGACAGACAGACAGAGACCAAGAGAGAGAGGGAGAGAGAGCATTTTAATAATAAACCAGGTATGGGTTCAAATTATTCTGTTTCTTAATAAGAGGAAAAATTGATATTTGTGAGAGAGATAATTATTTAGACAATTATTAAATGGGAAAGTAGTTGGAATGCCAAAGGCCTGCTAATCATTAGGCAGCTCATAGGCATTAGAGCTAGATAAAACCTTGAAGAGCAGCTAATTCAATCCCTTCATTTTAAAAATAAGAAAACTGAACCCCAGAGAAACTACATACCTCGTTCCAGGTGACACAGACAGTTATTAGTGATGGGGCATGGTTTGGGAACTAAAGGTTTTCCCTTCAAATACAATGTTATTTATTGATTGGCTAAAAGTAAGACTGAGATCTGTCTAGAGCACCTTGAACAGTGTACTCAGATGGGCTTTAGATGGTTCTAGTGTATATGACATTATTTTTCTAGGGAAAGGCATAATATGAGAGAGCAGCCAATTACAGTGTGGGCTTTGGCCAGAAACTTTAGCTAAAATAACAGCTGAGGTAGTCTGAGAACTATCCTATCTGTGCTAGAGACTCATGTAAAACATTTTCTCCCACTCAATATTTAATGTTGCCTTTCTACTCTTATTGTGAGTTTTTCCTTCCATTGAGTTTAAACAATCCTCTTTGTAATTTCCACTCATTGTTCCTAGTTGAATACCATCTTTGGTAAAGACCACGCTATCCACCCTATACCCCCTAACTCTCTCTTCACCTGTGCAAACCTCATTAGGACCATAAAACCCCAGTAAGGTACATGATAGGTGTCTATGTCCCTTGGAGCAAACCTAAGATATAATCATTATTTCCTAAATGATATAATCAGAACATTGGGTCACTTCTGGAAGGTAAGAGGTAACTAGAAGTCTGGAGAAGCAAGGCTATTTGTTTAGCAGAAACCATTGGTTTAGAATAACCATTGTTCAAATACCTATGGTCAGTTTCCTGGCATTGGAGCCAACTGGAAGGAAAGAACAGAGTTGGCTGTTTGCTCCAGTCTATACAAATGCAAGCCCTCCTCTGTAGTTTACAAGTCATTATCACATCATACCATCGGCTTGACTCAGGCAAGCATGTAAACAAAATGACCCGCTCTGAAGAAACAGTGAAGGAAAAGAGTTGTTTGGTCTGCTGTCAGGAACAGATTGCTGGAATATTATAACCCCATTCCAAAAGGAAAAACAACAACAAAGATGGTGTTAAACAATTTAGATACACTATTCGACTTGCTTTTGCTCAGCCTCAGATGACTTTCAAAGGAATGAGACATTGGCTCAAGTGTTTGTATGGCCAGCCTAGAATTCCTCATGGAGGCTCATCTCTAAAAGATGGGCCCCCGGGTGACTAAAATTTTAACTCTGTTTCAAGAAAAAGAAAAATGCAAAGTTTAGTCCTGGGAGCACAGAGAGTCAGGCAGTTCTTCAATTGTCTCCAAATATTCATCTACCTTTTGGTCCTTTTCATTTTTCGTTTTTGTCCATTGATCAATGAATTGAACTAAATCTCATCCATCAAGTGAGAGTGAGAAAGTCCAGAGACCACTGCAGCCAGAATACAGTTGAATTTCTTCCTGAATAGAGACATGAAAGCCAATGAGAATTGGAGTACATACTCATTTTTAAAACATTACCATAAAATCACTTTACAAAGGAGCAGAAAGCAATTGAAAAGAAAAAAAATCGTATAGGAAATTATGCAAATCTCAACTTAAGTAGGACTCTGTAACCCAGGGATCTACAACTAACAGAAATATCATGAGGCATCTTTATGGGGTGAAAAGACTAGACATGCAAGACTATTTGTTTAATGAAAGCAAGTGGTTTTGAATAGTCATTTTTCAAATACCTATTGGTTATGATATGCTGTTGTACAGGCAGCTTTTGCTTATTTTGTTTCTAATCAGCCAATTAACAAGCATCTATTAAATACTATTGCTTACAAGATATTATACTATGCACTGAGGTACTAAAAGTGAAATAGTCTCTGCCCTCAAGAAGCTTATGTACAGTCTCCAATTATTTCTTTCATGAGATCAGTCAATTCTTCTACCTATATATGTGTGTGTGTGTGTGTGTGTGTGTGTGTGTGTATACACATGCACATACACAAAAAGCATGTTTACAGGAATATATTTATATTTATACAAAGTTATATAACCTGTGACTTGTAGGAGAAAGCTCCCTGTGAGGAACATTCTTTACCAATTCAAATCGTCACCATAGCAAGGTATAGCCTTGGAGGATTGCCTTGGGGTTTAGTACTAACACTAAAAACTAAGTGTCCCCAAGATTCACTCAGTGTGTAACAGAGGTGAGACTACAATTCAGGTCTTACTGACTCCCAGACCAGTGCTCGATGCATTACAAGATGTTTCCTCACATATCCACAAATATATTAAAAAGAAAAGCAAAGTATACAAAATAGTAATCCAAAGTTTCAGGTCCAATCCTCTTATGGAAATGCTCATTTTATTTGTTGTGTGTTAAATTCAGAATAAAAATTAAAGATTTAAAATATTAGGCAATTTTCCAGACAATATTATATAGCTATATGTATAAGAAGTATGTATATACTTACACATATATCACATATATATATACACAATATAAAATGTATGTTTTTCTCAAACATGTAGTTTCCTAAATATAAAGAACTTTTAATAAAGAAAATGGAAAATAACTTCTTTTACCAATGTAAATTGATAGGTATTCTGCAATATAGGCTTGAGGCACCAAGAGATTACTTGTCTGGTAACTTGCCTGAGCAAGGTGACTCCCAAGGTCACACATCTAGTAGATGTCAGAAATAAGATCTGAGGCCAGATCTTTATGACACTACGGCCAGGTATGTGTCCATTATGCCATACTGGTACTTTTTTACATTTGAGAAAAGGAAAAATGGACAATGTTTTCAGTCATCCCAGGTTACTACCATAAAAGCCTGTCTTTTTAACATAAATACCTTCCTACTACTAATAAATGACTAAAAAGCAAGGGTACCATGATTTCAGAAGAATCAAAATTATAAATAGCCCACATGGAAATGGATAGAGTAGTGTGATAATGCAGAATATTATCAATGATTACCAGCATGTGAAAGGTAGAGTAAAAGACATCCCCATATTGGCCATAAAAAGAAGCAAGCTGGTCATGTAGGAAATGGCAAACAATGGTAGATAATCAACTGGTGCATTGATGATTCTAGAATATTAAAGGAACCAAGGAATAAGCTCATGTTACATTGGTTCAATCTTCCATAAACAATTTATGGAAATACAGTGACAAAAAATATATAGGATGAGAAGCTATAGGGAAGAGAGAAAGTGACCCATTGAAATCAATGACCCACTGAAATGTCAGAGTATTCTCCTAGTGATACTCACCTTGGCCCTGCACTTCACAAGAACCTCCAGGTGTGAGGCAATGAGATCGCAACAAGAACATTGGCCCTGGAGTCAGGAGGACCTTGGTTTAAATCCGACCTCAGATACTTGACACCTATTAGCTGTGTGACCCTGGACAAGTCACTTAACCCCGATTGCCTCACTAAAACAACAACAATAATAATAATAACAACAACTCTAAACTCATATACTCTCAGTTTTCCAACTGATCCAATGACCCCAGATTGATGGGGTTTTTATGTTCCTATTTCTTCTTCCAACAACTTTTCTGTCTTTGCCACTGCAACCTATATCTTGCCACTGGACTGAGGAGAGAATGAGGCTGTTGACTTTGCACAGTTCTGTTTCACTTAAGTCCAGTTTACTTGCAAGTCAAGTTATTGACCTCCTGATGACATTGGTCTTTTTTGAGAACAAAGGATAAATGACAACAGCAATAATCTTTCTCAATGTCAAGCTTTTTTGACTGTTGCTTTCTTCTTTTAGAAAAGAAGCCAATTTAGATTTTGTGTCAGGATATGTTTCTTAACAATCAGAGCTATCCAACCATAGATTGGACTGCCTAGAATGGCTCCTTCCCTCCAATAGAGTTCTTCAATAACCACTTCTGAATAACTATTTGTCAGACTATAGAGATTATTCTTGTCTAGGTATAAATTAAATACAAAATCCACTTCCAGTTCTTAAATTCTGTGACTATTGGCTTATCTCTAGTTCACATTTCTTCTAATTCTAATTCTCATGTGCAGAAATCATCAATTTAGAGATAGAAGTGACTAAGGAGTTCAGTTAGTTCAAGAGTCCCATTTTATAGTTGAAGAATGCAGAAAGCCAGGATTGTTAGCATCATATCTACAACAAGAGGGAAAAGAAGGTATACCTAGGTAGTTCTTCAGTTTGTCAGTCCACGACTCAACATTTATTAAGAATTTTATTGTGTGGCAGAAACTGTTTTAAGTAATAAGGCTACGATTTAACATGTTTTGGTCAACCTGCCATCTGGGGGAAGGGGTGGGGGAAAGGAGGGGAAAAGTTGGAACAAAAGATTTTGCAATTGTCAATGCTGAAAAATTACCTATGCATATAGCTTGTAAATATAAAGCTATAATAAAAAATTTTTAAGTAATAAGGATACAAAGAAAAGCAAAACTCAAAACCAAAAATTGATTAAAATCTAAAAAGAATATAAAATTTAGCTCAAGGGCAATGTGGCATTGATTTTTCTCTACTCAAGAGCCTTGTTTGCTTTCTTACGTATTTCCTAAATATCCTAAACATCCTAATGATCTATCCCAGTAATTTCCAGAAATTGACATAAAGATAAGAAACCTAAATTTTGTAGAATATACCTCCTTCCAATTTATTTATTTTTATATATTTTACTTTACCCAATTCCTTCTTTTCCTTTAAAAAAAAAAAAAAAAGAGAGGGGGAGGAAGATATTTGCTTATGTCCAGTTGTGAAGACCCTCTGTAATCCTTCATGATTTCTCAGAAATCATAAACATATGACCAAGTTTTTTTTTTTCTAAGCCCAATAAATTCCTGCTTTGTCCACTACGATATAATACAGTCAGAGGCAACTTACTCATTTAGTGTCTTCACTATATCATGAGGGAATTGGAGGGGACACAAATGACAGTCGATAGTAGCAAATTTTAATCTTAAGTTGCTCAGTTGCCTGCAATAAATTTAAGGCATTAAATACTACATTCTAAGGAAAACTTTTGTCATTCTTTATTCCACATTAGAGGATCCTATTCTGAATAGGTCCCCAAACTTTAGGAATACCGTATTTACCTTATTTCCGGCACATAATGACCGAGTCCGAGCCAATTTTTCAGTCCCAGAAAAACAGAATCTGCCGTTCCTCTTTCCTTTTTAAGTGTCTGGTTCTGCTCCATTTGAAATTCAGGTAGACTTGTTGCAAGTTACATAATGTCCTCAGGGATGGATTCTGCCCTTAGAGATTTGACTAGTAGAGGTTGACCGCAAGCCTTTGCTCAGTCTTTCAGGTTAGTTTCCGTCTCCATCCACACCGTCTGGGTTCCGTTATCCCCTCTTTCATATTTCTCCTCCTCATTCTCTAACTGGCTGCTTTCCCCCTCAAACTTCCATTCTGCATTTCCAAAACCTACTAATTGATTTCCATTACCCAGCTCTCTCCTTTCCAATCCATCCTCTCTCCTCCCCTCCCCACAATTTCCAAAAAGTTATTACTAAAACACAGACTTGATTGTGTTACTCCATTGTTCAAACAGCCTCTGGATAAAATATACACTCCCCTGTTTTGAATTTAAAGGCCTTTATAACCTAGTTCTAGGTTTATTACAGATTAATTCCTTGTAATCAATCTATGCTCCAACTAAAATAATCTATTTGCTGTTCCCTCTCAATCCATCTCCCATCTTCATGCTTTTTACAAACTGTGGTCCTCAACACTAGAATGCAATCTCTTCTCATCTCCACCTCTGGAAATCTCTATCTTTGTAAGATTCTCCAGATCCTTTGTTCATGCTACTTCCCTTCATAGGATGGAAGCTCCTGGAGGTCACATACAGTTTTGTTTTGTCTTTCTGGGGTTTGTAGCACCAGAACATTTAATATATGCTTATTAATACATAATGAATAATGATTTCCCCTTAACTCTCTGAACAAGGTTCATTCAAAAATCTCTTTTCTCTCTGAAACTCTGTCCCTATCCATTGCCAACATCATAAACCTACCTGGCCCACTCCACAGGTCAGTCTTGGGATGAGGATGGGGAAATAAGGGTGTTTCAGTCAGACACTTTTTATAGCAATCTGAACACTGAAGCTTCTCTTTAAAAATATTGCTAAGTTCCTTATGCATTTTGGAACTCAGTATAAAATTGTCTTTTCTATAGAAAATTCCATCTCTCCTCTCTAGTATTTCTTTTTAATTTGCTTATTCCTGTATCTGTTCCTTTGGTTCAACTTTTCTTTGCCACATTTTCCCCAGACCCTTTGTTCAGTAGACAGCAGAATTCTTCAAGATCTGCTTTTACTAACTGAACACATTCCTGAGCCTGATTCCAAGGACTCTTTGGAAATATTTTCCTCCAACACTCTCCCTCCCCTTCTTCTCCCCCCTATACATGAATGTTGACCTTTTCTCCAGTAAAGACATAGACTCCAAACTCCCACTTTCTTTCTGCTAGTTTATTTCAGCATCTCTGCCTTTCTTATGAAATACTTATCATCACTAAATACTCAGGGTTTCTGTATAGTTACATTATACTAAGGCATCAGAGGGAACACTACCTTGCTTGCCCTTTGTATACTTAAATACCAAAGATTCACAATATACCCTGAGCTGTTGTTTCTTTCATGGGAGGCATTAGCCCTATTCACTAGGTTCTTTCACATATTTCACCCCTAGATCAGGGTTGAAAATGGAAATGCTTCTCTTTGGGATCTTTGGCAGCAGGACCACCAGACTATTTTCCTACTGTTGAATGATTTACATACTGATGGGTTTGGGAGATCCTGAAGGGTCATTAGTCTCCTACCCCTCATTTCCATCAGTGCTGCTAATATACTTTTTCCAGATCTCATGCCTGAATTCTCCTTTACTGGACATAATTCTATCACTCTTCATTATTACTCCCTGAAGGCACACTACAAGCAATTCTGGATTCATGCCTTCTATTTTGCAGCCATGGTGCTATAATTATTATTATTCAGCTCAGTTCTACCCTTAAAATCCTAGCAATATGTTCTCCTGGTCAGAAAGTAGAGCGAAGTCTCTCACTCTTCCTCTGTCTTATATGAGATAGGCTGAAGTTGCTGGGAATAGGGACTCAACAAATAATCTACATGGGAAGTGAGATTTCTGCTTTATTCATGGTAAGTTTGTACATTGTACATGTGGCCTTAATATCATTATAATAACCAAGAAAAACTTCTGGTGTGACCCTGATGGCCATGGTTTTTAAAGGACTGACAGTCTACCTGAAGAGACGATGTATTTAAATAATTAACAAATTAATTAATCATTTTATGGGTCAGAAGCTGTGCTGGATATTAAGACACAAATAACAAAAATGAGACAATCCTTGATCTCAAGGAACTTATATTGTAATGAGATCCAAGAGAGAAGCATTTTCATTTTCAACCCTGATATAGGGGTGAAATATATGAAGGAAGCTAGTGAATAAGGCTAATGCCTTCCAAGAAAGAAACTTAACAGCTCAGGGTACATTTTCTATCCTTGGTATTTAAACAAAATAGTGTTCCCCCAATGCCTCAGTATAATGTTAACTATACAGAGATCTTGGGTATCTAGGGATAATGTTAAGTATTTCACAAGAGAGGCTGAGATACTGAATAGGAAATACATATACTAGCATACATATATGTGTATTATAAAAATATACATAAACATGATATATGGTATATGTACTTGTCTACATGTCTATACATAAGGTATGTATATTATATGTATACACACATACAGTAGTAGCTAGAAAAGGGAGTTTTTGTCTGGGAGGTTAGAAGGATTTTTAAGGAGAGTCACAAAGTAGGTTATTATTACGTTTCCTAGAAGCAATAGTAGTATAGGGTTGATTACTGATCTAACACAGTTATAATAATTACCTTTTTTAAGCCTAGGTATGATATAATGGTCCATCAAGTCTCTGAGTTCTTTCATCTGCTGTTTTAGGAAGTTTATGTTATACGAACAAGTACAATAACATTTCTCTGAACCCTTGGTTAGAAAAATTAGTAATATTTTAGATAGAGGGTTGCTTCTTACATTTATAGTTATTCCTAGATAATTTGCTTGTGGTTAAGGCAAAATTTGAGTTACTAGAAGCATTTGAGTAAAGAAGATGCTGCATTGTGTATTGATAGATACACACTAGAAAGGGAAGCTGGAGGAAGAGTAAGACTTTTTTGGGAGGAACCTCCTTTAGTCCTAGAAGAGGTAGATAAGTTGGTATTCACTTACTTATTAATCTGAATAGATCCACTTGTAGATATTTCCAAATATAATTGGATTGATTCCCACAGGGAGGTTAAGAATGATCTCTAGAGGTTTGTCTGAAAGATGCTGTTCCAGATAGAAAGGGAACAATAGGGCATATGATGTGATGTCAGAGTAAATGCTGGCTTTTTAAATGAGAAAATAACTAAACATGAGACTAACGAATAGTTCTCTAAGATAAATACTATCTCAGAACCTTAATGTAACAAATGCCAAAATATGTGCTTCAAGACTGAATGTATCCCACATGATGTAAATTAGGAGGTTGAAAAAAAAAGAGGGAAAACCAGTAATAGCAATATTGTCCCTTTTAAAATATTAAATATTGATTTATATGTATTTCAAAAAAATATATTGATGTGTGGTGATTATTCCATATGAAAGTAGACTTAATTTATCAACTTTGTCTCCAAATTTTCTCAGTCCTCTTTGTTAATCTATTGATTGATAATAATAAAATCATTTCATAAAATCTATTTTTTAATTTTATTTTTAATGTATGGATGAAAACAAGCATTTTTATAATATTGTACAATAAAAAGATGACTGGACAATTCTGAAATGGACATATTTTTGAAAACTTTTTAAAAAGCTACTGAGAAGGGGCAGCTAGGTAGGGCAACGGATAGAGCACCAGCCCTAAAGTCAGTCAGGAGAACCTGAGTTCAAATCTGGTCTCAGACACTTAACACTTCCTAGCTGTGTGACCCTGGGCAAGTCACTTAACCCCAATTGTCTCAGGGGGATAAAAAAGTTATGGAGAAGGGTTCTTATTAATTCAGTTTCATTGAGCTGCAGATGACAGATAAAGGTAGATTGTATTGCCCCTTCCAAGAGTATTTTCACATTAACTATGACAGGATGAGAGATTTATACCTAGAAAGATTCTCAAAAACCTTCTCAATCCCTATCCTTAATCCAAAGGAATAATCTAGCATCAATGACAGCCTGGTTGGAGAGTTATGCAGTTTGCCAAAAAGGAGATCTTCCCAGGCACCTCTTACATTGCACCAGACCTTGGTGTACTCTGCTTAATCATAAAGCCAGCCTTGCAAAGGGTAATATCAAACCACTGTAATATCAAACCACTTGGAAGAGAATAATGTGACCAAAGAGTAGTTCCATCTGAAGGCCTGGTCTTTCCTCATCTTTTATACTTTTTTAATGTGATATTGGGCAATATATACTTCTTGGGCCTTAGTTTTCATATCAATAAAATGAAAGAGATAGGTAAAATCTTCCTTTAATTTTCCTTTTAATTGTCTTATGGTCCTACCTCAGAAACCTAGACCACTTTATGATTCAACTCATCATTGATTGAATGCTAGCTATCTATAAAACACAGAACTAGGAATTAAGGATACAATTATAAAGACAAAATCTATCTCTGCTCTCAAGGATTTAGATCATCTCCTATTCTTTTGACTCTATTGACTACGTGCCCACATACCAACACTAAACTTAGGGTTTTCTTGGCAAAGGTAATGGATTAAGGCAAACAAGATTAAGTAATTGCCCATAGTCACACAACCAATAAATATCTCAGATTACATTTGAATTTAGATCTTTCTGATTCCAAGCCCTCTGCTCTACCTACTGAACTACCTAATTGCGTCCTTTCTCATATCACGAAATGTTATAGTGTTGATTTTGCAAAACTTTGTGGAGAGGGAGCTTTTGTAAACTTATTCAGAAATCATCTCTTAAGATTCCACTCAACATAGTTCTTAGATTAAAAAGCAGGGCCAGAGGCCCTGTACAACACTGGACTTTCCATGAGGAAATTTTTTTAAATTGTCCAAGTGTAATAGAGTCCACTGTTTTGTCAGATTTAATTGGGACCCATGGCTGAATTCCATCATTAGAAGGAAACAAAATGTGTATTGGGAGACAGAATACAAATAATGTATTAATCATCTTTTGGCACAACAAGGAAGAAAGACTAATTAAGAAGGAATTCATAGTTTCTGGGAGGTCATGGCACTCGAATATTCAGAGAGTGGTAGTAAAAAATGAAGGTGAGTACATGATGGGGTTTTTCCTCTCTCTTGTTTCTAAGTCAGGCAGGTATGGTGGAGGTAGAAGTGTTTAAGTAAAACAGAGTGTTTTTCAGGAAAAAAAAATTGATTGGATGATGTTAATTTATTATCCACAAATATACCCCAAATTTCAGGCTTTAATCCTGCCTTCAGTCAAGTGAGATCAACCTATGCATAGACTGTAACAAAACAATATTTAATCATCACTTCAAATAAATAAGGACATACAATGTCACTGATAGGGTGGATGTTTTTGGCAAGTAAGGAAGATGCAGAATATGGTCCAAAGTACAGCCCATGAAAGGACACATAGCAATGTTTGGATAACAGAAGTGTGATCGCAGAACGTTTTCCCATCCCCTTTGACTATACTACATGAAATTGACCATGTTATGATTTTACCTGACTCTAAACAAATTCAGTAAATAGAAAGCACGTGTTTCTATATAGAAGTTAAATACAGTTTGATTATTCACTACCGAAGCTGAAATTTTTGTTTTTTTGGCTTTTTTTTCACTTTGCAAAAAGATTCAGCATATAGCCTATTAAAAAACAGGCTTCTCTGGTGAATTTTAAATGTGTTTTGATTTACAAAAAAATCTATATATTAGTTAGAACATATTTATTAGGAAAGCAACATATATACATATATAGAAATGTAGATAAGTAATCATTTATAAACTCCAAGTCAGAGTTTTGAAGACATTCTTTTTATGAAAAAATATCCAAGAGTAGGGTTAAAGGTGGGTATGTACTTAGAATACAACTATTATGGCAAGGGATGGGGTTGAGGTTGGAAAGTTTGTAACAGTCATAGGCACTTTGAACGTTACTTTTTCTGAATACGTGTATTTTAGGCTAGATGATCTCTAAGATTCTTGCCAACTCTGAATATGTGATTTTATCATTCCATATGAGAGGCAATTTGACATTGTTGATAGGGATAGCCTTGAAACCTGGTAGACCCAAGGTCAAAACTGACTCCTAACCAGAGGCAAATCACCTAACTTCCTGGTGTTCTAGGCAACTCTTTAAGACTCTAAGTTGTAGAGAAGGTAATAACCCAAATAAGTAAATGAAGCTTTCTTATCTGGGGGTTTGCATTGCCAGTGCTATCATAGATTCAGTGTGTGCAAGAGAATTTTTTGTTTGTATTTTGTGTAGAATAAGAAAACTCCCTGCTTCTAAAATGGCTTGTTCTCTCTAGCTTTATTACCTATCTTTCTCAGCTGTCTCTCTGAATTTAAAACATAGATAATTCAGATGGAATCCCATTTTATCAACTATCATGTTAACCTTTTTAATAGGGAAGATTTATTTCAGTGGGACATGGGAAGTAGGGGTAGAAATGGCATTTCTAGAAATAACTGATGTAAAAAGGCATTAAGAAAACTCACTATGTTACTATTAGTAATAATAATAACAGTAATCAATAAGTCAAGAAGCAGTTACTAAGTTCTGCTGTGTGCAGGGCCCAGTGCTAAACTCTGAGGCTACAAAGAAAAGTAAAAGAAAGAGCTCTGCCTTGAGCTCACAATCTAATGGGAGAGAGACAATGTGCAAACAACTATGTATGATTAAGCTATTCATAGAATCAGTAGAAAATAATCAATAAAGGGAAGTCATTAAAATTAAGAGATATTGGAAAAGGCTTCCTATAGAGGGTAGAATTGTAGCTGAGACTTGAAGAAAGCCAAGAGGTAAAGATGAGGAGTGAAACCATTGTAATAAAGGGGTACAATGAGGGAAAAAATGCCTAAAACTGAGAGATGGGGAATCTTCTTTGAGAATCCACAAGGAGGCTGATATCACTGGATTAAAGAATATTTGGGGGAGAAGAGGGAATGTAACATGTTAGAAGACTGGAAATATAAGGGAGGGAGAAAGGATGGATTATGAAGAGTTGGTTTTGAATACTAAGCAGAAGATTTTGTATTTGATCCTGGAGAGCTTATTGAGTGGGTAGGAAAAGGAAGAGGAGCAATATGATTGGACCCACACTTTAGGAAAATCACTTTGGCAGCTGAATGGATGATGGATTGGAGTGCAAAGAAGCTTGTGGCAGGTGGTCCTACCAACAGGCTATTGTGAATCCAGGTGTGAGGATATGAAGACCAACACTAGAGTGGTAGCAGTGTTAAGAGGAGAGAAGGAAATATAATAATAATAGTAATAATAATAATAAATATATCCAAGGAGGGTATTCTATATGATAATAGCTGACATTTATATCATAGTTTAAGATTTACCAGTATTTCATATAAATACCTCACCTGACATATAGAAGATGGAACCAAAGGCAAATATCAGATGCTGCATTTGAAGAGCTAGCCAATTGTGGGAGGACTGAATCCAGTCAACTAAAATTCAGAAAGCCGAGACTCTAGCATTGAATGCTAAAGACTACAAAACAAAACAAAACAAATTTTAAAAGAGAATTCATGGTAAAAAAAAATCATTTTTTAAAAATAGGATGATGATAAAGCAAGATGCTGAGAAGATTGAATTATTTAAATTCTTCTTTTGTTACTCTCTTTTTTTGTTTTCCCTTCCCAGGAGAATAATTTTTGGAATGGGAATTTTGGAATAAAAATTGTTAATAGTGGAAGCCTGAAACAGGTGAGGAGATAATCTGGCAGCATCTAATTGTTCTCAATGAGTTCAGATCACCAAATCTAAATGATATATTCCAGGGTTTTAAAAGAACTGGCAGATGTGACTGATAAACTGTTGTCAATGATCTTGAAATCAAGATTTTAGAGAATCAAAAATATGCCATAAGTTTGGAGAAGGATAAATGTTATCCCAATTTTCATAAGAAAATAAAGTGAAGTAGTAAAAAAAAATATGCTAGGAATCTTGATTTTTATTTTTATCTAAATTGTAGAACATATGTTAAAGGGAATGGTTTGGGAGTGCTTAGAAAGAGAAGTAGTAAACACTAAAATTCAGCATGGTTTTATCAAGATAAGGTTATAGCAGATGAATTCATTTCTATATCTGACAGGGTTACTAGAGAATGCTATAAAAACTATCTGTCAATCTTAATGCTTTGCTTACATTTCAATGAAATATTCATGCCTTAAGCATGCTATGCCTAAGGGTATGAGAGAAAGATATGGCCTAGTTTAATACAGTTCAGTGGATTTAAAACTGGAGGCAAAAATTATTTCCATTAATGAGTGAATATCAACTTGGAAAAAGATTTTTTGAGGATTGCCAAAGTATTTGTTTTGGGCTTTTGCTATTCAATAATTTGATTAATGAATTGAGTGAAGTTAGAGACATAATGCTTGTCAACTTTCCTGATGACAAGAAATTTGGTGGGTTATCTAATAATTTTTGAGTCTGGACCCAAAACCAATTTGGATTCAGAAATTTTGAAAACAAACTAGAATGATGGATTTAATCAAGTAGGATAAAAGTTAAAAGGATAAATGTTAAATATTACATTTGGGTTAAAAAAAAACAAATTTCTCAAATATAGCACGAAGAAGATATAACTAGATTCACTAGTGACCCGGTTCCAAATCCACTTAATTGTACTAACCTAGCCTTTATTTCTTCATTGAGTGAATAAGCACAGCATATTTTGTCAGACACTTTCTTGAAATCTAAACAAAGCTTCTATTCTAATGAGAAAAGGGATTGAATATTTTGGTGAACTGCAAGCTCAACATGACCAGGAGTGTAGCATAGCAACCAAAAACAGTCATTACAAGAGGTATAGTTTACAAAATTAGGAAGGCAAGATTTCCACTATCGTTTGCTCTAGTCAGAGCATATCTAAAATATTGCATTCAGTTCTGAGCATTAATTTGGATGGGGCAGCTAGGTAGTACAATGAATAGAGTGCTGGATCTGGAGTTAAGAGGAGCTGAGTTTAAATCTGATCTAAGACATTTACTAGCTATATGACCTTAAGTTAATCACTTAACCTTATTTGCCTCAGTTTCCTTAACTTTAAATGAGTCAGAGAAGGAAATGGCAAACTGCTCCAATATTTTTGACAAGACAACCCCAAATCAAGCCATAAAAAAATTGAACACAACTGAACTGACTCAATGACAACAAAAAGATGACAAGAGACTTGGAGAACATATAAAGGCTGTTAGGAGAAACTGAGAATGTAAGAAAATTTCTGGGGGCTGTCATAACTATTCTCAAAAACTGAAAAAGATGGCTATATGGCAGAGGTCTTCAGCTTATGTAGCTGACTGTATGTAATAGAACAGAAATAAAAGCCACAAGGTAGAAGTTCCTTGTACAAACTAGATAATAAATAAACTTTTGGTTGTTTTGGTTGTTGAGTGTAAGGAGGCAGACTCAGGAAAGTTTCCTAACAGTTGAATAGGCTATCTCAAGAGGTCTTCAGACAGAGGCTAAACAATTCTCTGTGGACCTTATAAAAGTGTTTCTTGCTTAGATACAAGTCAAGACTATACATTCTCTGAGGTCCTTTCTTAACTCCTGATTCTATGATTTATGTGGTAACCTTAATAATAATCTTTGAGGAAAACAATAATGTTATCATCATCATCATTGTTCCCATTTTACAGATAAGGAAACAAACTTAGAGTCACTGATGAACAGACATACCAGTGGCAATACAACTAATAAATGTCTTGAACTTATTAGCTTTTAGATATCAGAATTTATCAGAATTTGAACGCAACTCTTTTTTATTCTATGTCTGTTTATATACTATACGAAGGGTACTTTTCTTTGCCACTTACAAAGCTTTCTGCCGAGCAAAATTGTAATGGAATTTACCTAAGAAGAAAATAAATATACAAATTTAGGCATACAAGGGTCTTTTCCTGATGGAGTTATGCAAATTTATAATTTTCTCCCTTCCTTGAATTTAGTAAGGGCTGAGATTAAATTGTATTAGACTAAGTATTACCTAGTTAATTCAAAATACTAGTAGCACACTTCTCAGATTGGCTAAAATGACAGGAAAAGGTAATCATGAATGCTGTAAGGGATGTGGAAAAACGGGGACATTAATGGATTGTTGGTGGGGCTGTGAAATGACCTAAACATTCTGGAGAGCAATTTGGAATTATGCTTAAATGGCTATCAAACTGCATACCCTTTGATCCAACAGTCTTGCTATTAGGTCTGTTTACCAAAGATATCATAAAAGAGAGAAAAAGACTTACATGTGCAAAAATATTTGTAGCAGCTCTTTTTGTAGTGACAAGAAACTGGAAATTGAGTGGATACCTATCAGGTGGGGAATGGCTAAATCAGTATGATATATGAATGTAATAGAATATTATCGTGCTGTAAGAAATGATGAATAGGATGATTTCAAAAAAAAAGCCTAGAAAGACTTACATGAACTGATGCTCAGTAAAATGAGCAAAACCAAGAAAACATTGTACACAGTAGCAACAAATTTATGTGAGGACCAGCTGTGATGGACTTGGCTCTTTTCAGCAATGAGTGATTCAAGGCAATTCCAATAGACTTGTGAGAGAAAGTGTCATCCACATCCAGAGAAAGAACCATGGAGACTGAATGTGGATCAAAGGGCATAGTGTTTTCACCGTTTTTGTTTGTTGTTTGTTTGCTTGGTTTTTTTTTCTTTCTCATCATTTTCCCCCTTTTGATCTGATTTTTTTTGCACAGCATGATGAATATGGAAACATATTAAGAAGAATTGCACTGCTTAACCTATATCAGATAGCTTGCTGTCTTGGGGAGGAGGAAGGAGAAAGGAGAGGGAGAAAAAATTGGAACACAAGGTTCTCACTAGTGAGAAACAAACTCATCAACTCTGCAAGCAGATGACCCTTCCTCTTTTGTTTTCATTTAATTTCAAATAAAAGGTTAGTTATTATGTATAGCAAATAACTTTGATGCTTCAGAGTATCCTGGATTCGGGGCAAGAACAATAATTCCAATTGATAGATACAAATGAACAGACTAGCATTTCTTGAATTGACCAGTCAGTCCTACTCATGGTCTTCTTCATTGGAAGCTCTATCATCTAAGTTCTGTGTATTGCTTTGGAGGCACCTAAGAAGGGCCTAGAAGGACTATCATACAAGAATGCACTGTAAGGGAAAGAGACACATACTGTTGTTCATGATGTTGTTGTTATTGTTTAATGTGATCCTGATCACATTATAATGTGAGCAATACAAATACCATTATGCATATATCATGTGTACATTATGTACATGTTTATTATTTCTTCATAAAAACCAACTGGATAAATGCTAGGAAGAGTAAGGGACTAAGGGTGGGCAGAGAACATGAAGAAGGATGAATTGGAGTAAAAATGGGTTATCACATAAATATGTAAGTCCCTTTGTGAATCAAGCTCCAGATTCCATCAGCTGTAATTGGTGTCAAAGAGTCACAGTCCAGTCTTTTTTTCTTCCTAAAAATAAATAGATGAGAAATGGATATCAAACAGAAATGCTAAGAATCTTTCATATGAGACTTAAAACAAATACCTTGATTATTTGGGGTCATCAGAAGTTGTATTTTTCACCTCTCTACTACAAAACTTCTTACCACTTTGCAAGTGCCGTTTTTTGAAATGTGTCTGCATTACCCCTTTGGAAGATGGAAGAAGACAAGGGGAAGTGAAGCCATGGATGCTTCAATTCCCATTAAGCTGTACTCACCTGGAATTTTATCATTCCCCAGGAACCTCTTTATCTTGGATCATATATCCTCCAGATATCTGAGAGCCAACATTAGAGGGGGGGAAAAGTACACGGAAGAAATGTGAAAAGGGAATTAACAACTTCACACAAGAGAAACATAAGCTTGTCCAACAACAAACTCCCTGAAAATTAGAATGCACTAAATAGAAGTTAATGGTTCAATGGGACAAGAATATTAAAACAAAGTCAAAGAGCTAAGAAAGAAAATTTAAGGTAAATCAAAGCAAAACAACTTTCAAACAAATAAAGGAGAGAAAAATTAAGAATTATTCCACTACCCTATAAGCTATGGAAAAAAAAAATAGCCTGCACTTACAATTGCATGGAATTATATAAAAGAAAACTGCCCAGACTTCTTAGGACCAAAGGACAAATTGAAAATATAAAAAAATCCACTGATCTCTTCCTAACAAATAGAAACAACAAACAATTGCTATGAATATTTATCACATACCCAATATCTAGCAAGGCATGACCTACTTGCTAAAATCATACATTAGAAACTCACTATTTTTCATGAATAAATGACACATCACCACACTACAAAAACAAACCTAAAAATGTTCTTGAAGACTCAACCAATAAAATGTATTGGAACCAGACCAGACCATTATCACAAACCCAAAGAAAATGTTAATCCCTAAAAACTCAAGAAAGACATATATTTTTTTATTTTTTATGATTTTTTAATTAAAGTTTTTTATTTACAAAACATATACATGATTTTTGTTTTTCTTCCCAAGTTATTTTTACCTTCTTTCTAAATCTGATTTTTCTTGTGCAGTAAGATAACTGTATAAATATGTATACATATATTGCATTTAACATATACTTTAACATATTTAACATGTATGGGACTACCTGCCATCTAGGGGAGGGAGGAGGAGAAAAGAGAGGAAAAGTTGGAACAGAAGGTTTTGCAAGGGTCAATGTTGAAAAATTACCCATGCTTATGTTTTGTCAATAAAAAGCTATAATTTTAAAAAAATGCATGGTAAATTTTTCAACATTGACCCTTGAATAGCCTTGTGTTCCAAATTTTTCCCTCCTTCCCTCCATTCCTTCCCCTAGATGATAGGTAATCCAATACATGTTAAATATGTTAAAATACATGTTAAATCCAATATATGTATACATATTTATACCGTTAATTTGCTGCACAAGAAAAATTGGATCAAGAAGGAAAAAACCTAAGAAAGAAAACAAAATGTAAGTGAACAAAAACAGAAAATGGGGTCATAACGAGTCAGACATGACTGAAAAATGCCTGAACAACACATCTCCCCAGTGCCAAGCACATAGTAAGTGCTTAATAAATGCTTGTTGATTGGCTGTATTTGTAGTGCAATGATTTGCTGTGTTAATTTATGGCAAAGAGTGAACTTCTGATGAAAAATTCTAGCTATGTGATCTCACCTTTCTGGGTATTTAATAGATGCTAAATTTTTGCAGCATGTGATATGTTGGCATTTGTACATAGGAAGCATTTATTAAATTATTATTCAATTATCATAAATAATGCATATTCATGAATGTATGTGCATGTCTTTCAAATCTGAGATATAATGGGAGAATAGGTACTGGTAAAACAAAAACAAAATAGCAATTGTCCATAAAAGCTTATATTACATTGGAATGAAGGAATAGGTACCTATCTAAACACCTAATTAGGTGGCTTGGTGGATAGAATGTTGAACCTGGAGTCAGGAAAACTCATCAATCTGAGTTCAAATGCAGCCTCAGATACTTAATTAGCTGTGTGACACTGAATAAGTAACTTAACCCTTATTGTTTCAGTTTCCTTATCTATAAAATGGGCTGGAGAAGGAAATGGTAAACTATTCTAATATGTCTGCCAAAAAAAAAACCCAAACGGGGTCACAAAGAGTCTGATATGACTGAAAACAATTAAACAGTACTTACCTAAATGAAAAGATGTTAGTAGCCATCTAGTCTAACATACCTTCCAAGAAATCATCCAACTTCCCCCTCAAACATTTCCAAGGCTAGAGGAAACAGTCTACCCCATTGGAGAATCAGTGTAATTATTAGCGAGCTTTTCCTTTCATCAAACCTGAATCTGCTCCTTTGCTTTCTACCCATTGCTCTCAGTTCTGCTATTTGAGGACCAGCAAACAAATCTTTAATATGAGATCCTTTCAAAATATTGAATAACAATTGTAACCTTTCTTGTCATAATCTAAATATTGCCAGTTCTTTCAACTTTCTTTCACATGGAATGATCTTGAAACTGTCAATGAAAATCTTCCTGCTCATTTGACAGTTGATGTTTTTCCTAAAATAGGATATCTGAGATCTAGTGAACAACATTAAAGCAACAAAGTGCAATGGAAAGAATGCTAAGAGTGGAATCATTTTTGCCTTTTGAGCTACCACTATGTCACCACAAGCTGCCGATAAGACAATTCAAGGCCTCCCAGGGAAGGAAGTCATTGTCATCTGGGTCTTTGTAAGGGAAGTCTGTCCTGGCAGGGTCTCTATGTTTAATTTGGGTGGATAAGGGAACCTATTATTCCCGGGTGGATAGGAAAAGCCGGGGGGCTGGAGATTAATAGTCCTTTTTCTAATTAGAACAATGTGAAAATAGGTTGGAATCTCTTCTACATAAAAAAAAGAGAGAGACCACATACTCTGTGTCTGATAGTGGTATAATTATAGCTCCTCTTAATAACAGTTAATAACTACTTACTATTTTATAATCTAGGAGTAATGAATACTGTGGAGTCTTAGTTGCTTTGTTTAAGCTGACATAACTCTAGGGAACAGCCTCAAGGCTACAACTCATGCATTAAGGGATTGTGGCCTTAGCATCTCAAGAAGGGAGTATTTGTTTATTTTTAATATTTTTCTCAAGTGTAGCCTCAGGGAACATGCAGAGCCCATTTTCTTCAAGGAGATCCTGAGGGAGATACACAAGAGATAACCCAGTGCTTTAGAAAGACACGAAACTACGTGGCCATCCATTTGCTATGAGCCAATACAACTTTTACTTTGTGAATTAGAACGTTATCCGAGCAAAGGCATGGCCATTATTCTTTCTTTGGCCCAAGACCAATATTTTTGGAATCATAGAATATTAGAACTGGAAGGAAGGTTCAACATCAATTAGCTAGCTCTCATTTTACAAATGAAAAACTCAGGTTGAGAGAAGGCCTGACTTTGTCTGAGGTCACACATTGAGTGATAGAGCCAAGGCTTAGATTCAGGTTTTCTGTCTTAAAATAATAATAATAGTTAACCTTTATATGGTATTTACTATATTCCAGGCACTGTACTAAACACTAAATAACCTCCTCTGATCAAGAGAAATGACAATATCTTTCATAATAATAATAAGCTATTATTGAATTATATTGAACTGGAGGATAAGATTATCAAAATCCCTAGGCTCATGATTTTTGATTGGGAAACCCCAATTAAAGAATCTTACAAAGAATTTAATCTGAAATAAAATCTAGCCCACCATATTCTACTCAAATTTGGATAGGGATAGGATCCTAAAACTGGGCATGATCTGGGAACAAATCCCCCAGCCCATCACTACAATGGATCCACCTCTCATTATAATATTCATTCTTCTCATTAATTATTAACCAAAATTGATTGCCATTTTAAGAACACCAACTCTTCCAAGGGCATGTAAGTGTTGAATGGGTTCCATGAGGGGTCTTTGGCATTTGAGAATACCAGTGATCCCTTTTACTAATCTGCTTGAAAGTTCTGGAGAGACTTAAATATGAACTGATGCTAAGTGAAGTAAATAGAACCAAAAAAAAATTGTACACAGCAACAACAAAATTATGTGATGATCAATCTTATGGACTTGCCTCTTTTCAACCATGGGGTGATTCAGGGCAATAGACATGACAGAAAGTGCCATCTGTGTCCAAAGAGAGGACTATGGAGACTGAATGTGGATCAAAGCACAGTATTTTTAACTTTGTTGTTATTGTTTGCTTGCTTATTTTTTTCTTTCTCATTTTTTCCTCCTTTTGATCTGATATTTCTTGTGCAGCATAATAAATGTGGAAATATATTTGGAAGAATTAACTTATTTTGGATTGCTTGCTGTCAGAGGGAGGGGAAGATGGAAAGGGCAAAAGAAAGATTTGGAACACAGGCTTTTGCAGGGGTAAACACTGAAAGTTATCTTTGCATGAATTACGAAAAATAAAATGCTATTATAAAAAATAAGTAAATTTGAGGGAAAGAACTGAAAAATAAAAAAAATATCTGCTAGAATGATTAATAAAATGATTAATTTCACAGATAATACATATGTCTCTCAAACTTTTTTATATGTTACAGATCCTCTGGGAGGATCCCATTTTACAGTTGTGGAAATTGGAGTTAAGTGATTTGTCCAGGGAAGTCTTCCTGATTTTGGACACAGTGTACAATCCACTGAGTCTCCCAGGCTACCTGATACCAGGACTACTCTTGTCTCCACTACAATCACATTGATTTCTCTTTGATCATTTTAAATTGGTTTCTGGAATCCTTCAGGTTATGTGGGAAAACAAAAATCCATAGCCAGTCATATTCATTTCAGGGTAAAAACCCTGACCAGTATGGATTTTAGAGAATCTCTAAAAATAGTAGGGAAAAAAGACACAAGAGAGTAAAATTGACCCTGAATTCCCAGTCACTAATATTCTTCCAAACCCTGAAAACATATATATTCCTTGTGTAGCAAATGTATCTGATAAAGACAATGTGGCATAGTAGATAGTGTTTGAGACTTGGAACTAAAAAGATCTGGATTTTTAAAATGCCTTGGATACTTACTAGCTATGTGACTCTGGCCAAGTCATTTGATTTCTTTGTGCCCCATAGCAATTACCTGCTAAATTCTCAAAGAGTTTTCATCTTTATTGGTGCAGGAAGTTCCCACACTCTTGAGTTGCTCATTCAATTTCAGACTCCATCCTGATCTATTCAGTTCACTGAATTATGGCAATACCCAGACACTCAGCTTTGTTTTCAATACTTTAGAAGCCAACCTAATCTAATATACTAGAGACTTCAGGAGCATTGGAGCCTTTCCTTTCTGACCTCTCATGGCCTGAGAAGCAGCTGAAGCCGCTTGATAAGTAAAGTATTGTCTATAGTAGATTAGTGATTTTTTTTTTCATTTTCAAGGTCCTGAGCAGTTTTGATTTCCCACAAATTAGTCCAAGTGACTAAGATGTCACTCCCACAATGGCCCCTTCTGCTACTTGAAATAGGTGTCTTCATTTTTCTATTTTAGCACTGTGTAAGCACAGCTATTAGAAATTTATTTTTAATTTTTTATATTGTGAATTTACTCTTAATAAATAAAAAAGCATGTCATTTTTATTGAAATAAGAACTGTTTATATTACATATGTTTAACAACAAAAAACTTATTCTGTCCCCTTCTAATACTTTGAAAATGTATGAATAGATATCTTATATTAATTCTGCTTTCTTTGTTTTGCCTAATTTCACATATATTTTCCCATATTTCTTTATACTTCTCCTATTTGCTATTTTAAATATACAACATCTGGGGCTTGGGTCTATGGAGCTGAGAGTATAAGACAAATAAAGGTGGTTTCCCTTTGGGCAGGAAGGTAGGTCCCCGCTCATCACTCCTTGGGTTGTTGCAAAAAAAAAAAAAAAAAAGGAGCAAGTGACTGAGTTCAGTTCCATGCAGAGGATTTGGAAGAAGCGCAGAGACCTGGTTATTTATGGATATAAGATGCTTGGTTGGCTTGGTTCTATGGAAGGATAAAAAGATGCTTGTGTTGTGGTGAACAAATGGGTGAATGTGGAACTTGAGATTCTGTAGCTGCATGTTTTGGTAGGTGGTGTCAAGCAGGGAGAATGTGAGTAGGTTCAAAGCTCTCCCACAGTGATGCATCTTGGGGACTTTATTAAAAAAAAAAACAGAAGGAAACAGGGGTGTACTTAGAAAATCAGAGTTTTGTGGCTATATTATGGAATAAAGAATAAAAGGTGTTGACTGAGGATGGTGCCTGGAAGCTCTGAGCTCATACTCACATACCAGTACCACAAATCCCTCCATCCCCCATAGCCCCAAAATTTTCTCTGTAAATCAATATACTAGCATAGCAAAGTCTCTTAGTTAAAATTAGGTGCTAGAAATCTCAACACCATAAAATGACTGTCTTCCACAGAAGGAATCATTGAATTGTGCTTTATACATTCAGTGTAAACTCATCTAAAAAGTTATTTTAAAGTAGCAATTAGTAACCACAACCCTACAACCAAGGTCCTGTTGACATTCTGGTGCAAGGGTTTCAGATCTTTCAAGAGTTTATCTCATCAGAATTGTAAGGAAAAAAGAATTAGTCCTTTGCATGATAAAGTCAGATGCTTTTTCACATGTTGTTACTAAGTTAATAGCCAGGTTTTACATAAAATAATGGACTTCAGTGGACCCTCCTCTCAAAAACAAAACAAAGCACTGCTAAAAAAAAAAAAAAAAAGCAGCAGCTGACAATGCTGATGTTTTTAATGTTTGTAATCACAGATCAGAAGGCAATTTCAGCTCATTCAGATTTCTTTGGCACATTTGCTGTGAAAACTGTTGGTTTGAAGGTTTCTAAAATTTGCATCTTCTGCTCAACAGGCAGAAAGCAAACTTTCAGTTTGCTGTTGTTCCGTCATGACTGACTCTTCATGACCCCATATGGGATTTGCTTGGCAAAGATATTGAAGCAATTTGCCACTTTCTTCGCCAGCTCATTTTACAGATGTGGAAACCCAAGTAAATAGGGCTAAGTAACTTGCTTAGGGTCACACAGCTAGTGTCTGACACCAAATTTTAACTCAGGTCTTCCTGATTCTGGGACCTGTGCTCTATCCATTGAGTCACCAATCTATTCAGTAATGATGCTTTATCCCTAACATAAAAGGAATGGTCATGACTGGTGAATAAATCCTGCCTGATTGTTTCCTGTATACATTTAGATTAAGACATCAGATTGTGAGCTTCTTGAGGAAAAGGACTATCTTTTGTCTCTTTTCATATCCCCAACATTTAGCACAGTGCCTGGCAGATAAGTGCTTAATAAATATTTATTGATTGATAGATCTTGTATTAAAAACCTGTTCAAGTAAGAATTAAGCCCAGACTTCAGCTAATTTATCAGCAGATTTTAAGTAGCTCTGAGGAGATAGCCCAAGCAATCTGGATTGAAACCAGAGACAGACTTAGTACATGTTATTGATATCCCTATCTGCCCATGGTTAGATGTGGACCAATGATTGGTTATTCAAGGCTTTTTTGCCACTGCATTATCCATTGGTGATGAATATGAATTAATACTAGAGTTGGAAACAGACCAGAAGACAGTTCAAAGATACTGCTTTTAATTAATCAGAAAATTTTCTGCCTAAATAATCATGTTGTGACTTGAAAGAGTTAACATAGTCTCCAAAGGACTTACTTACCCCCAGGTCAAGGTTTGTGCAATTGAAGGATCTGAATCAATGTTTATTATTATGAATTATCCATTTAATATTTGCTTTTCAAACATGTTAAATCCTATTTAAAAAAAAAAAACAAACCCATGCCTATCCTCTCTTGTAATACATACCCTACATCTCTAACAAGAATTACCCAGTTCTATAAAGCTATAAGAATAGTTCAAACATTACATAAATTAAGATTTCTCTGTCTGTTCTCCCTGTTAAATATCTCTTGTCTCCTCTCTGACTTAAGAAACACCTTTGTTTATTCAAATAATATTTTCCTGGGAGATGGAGATGGATCTGAATTTTAGTGTGTTTATAGATCACCAATAAACAATATAGCATAATGGATAGAGAGCCAGAAGATTTGACCTCAAGTCCACATCTGATGCATTTTGGCTATGTGACTCTGGATAAGTCACTTTATTTAACGTGGTAGGTGCACAAAGGGACTCTTAAAGATTTGTAGATTGCAGCGAAAGTGCCAGTTTTAGTATCTGGTATGACAAATGAAAAATCCTAATTCTGGGTAATTAATAATCAATTTGTTAATTAGGCTAGCTAATAACAAATTGATCATCAGTAGTTTTCTTGTTAGCCAAAAACAAAAGACAGCTTTAAATAATCTTTGAAAGGGAATTCCCTTGACATCTGAAAATCAGACTTGATTGGTGGATATTTGAGGAAATGAGCTAGAAGTCTTCAGCTTCTCCTTCTGAAAATATGACTTGATCCTGGGACCCACCTGCCTCCAGCGATCTGGGTAAAGATATCTCTATCCAGACCACTCTTGTTGGTTTCCTTCTTCATGGCCTATGTTACCCTAAATCCAAATGGAGAGATACAAGGACAGATACTCTTCTCCTTAGGATAAGAAGTGGATTCTCTTTATATTCTAAACAGATCTAAGGTAAAATCTCACTCATGATTGAATAATCCATACTTTGAGAGCTAGGACTATCTCATCAATCAGTCGTATCCTTCAAAGACTAACCTTTTACAGGGGCTGGACCTTAAAAAAAGAAATAAAGGAGAAAATTCTGGATCCCAAATTAATAATTAGTTATAATATGATTTATCTCATCTGGCATTAGTAAGTGGAGTTTCCTCAATTAGGGTTTTGCTATGCAAATAGAATCAGAATTTCAGCCCTTGTACTTCCCCTACGTTGATTTCATTAAGCCTTTAATTGTTCTCTGGAGTATCCTTTTTTAAAAAAAAAGCTGGAATATCCAAGTTTGACTACAGATATTTATTTAGCATTGTTTGAGGAACCTCACTAAAATGATCAGTGACCAACAAGAAAGAAGTCATAATGTTCTATTCTTAGGACTATTCCATAGTTGGCTCAGAGACAATTATTATGCTTAATGCTTAATATACTTTCAATTTTCAATGACTTAAATCACGTCCATGTTAGTAAAAATTCATGCATGACATTCAGTTGAAAAATACAAATATGAAAAAATACAAACTTCAAACCATTCTTGTCAACTTGATGACATGAGCTTTAATTAACAAAATGAAAACACATAGGTATGAGAATAATAGAGAATGCTTAGGAAAGAACAGTACACTATGTATATAAATTCAAGGATGACTGCAAATGTTTGAGAGGAAAAGATTTGGTGGTCTTAGTGAATTATAAACTGGGCATGATTAAAAAGTAAACTGCTATTGGCACTTGATACAAAATAATACTTAATTCTATAATTTTCTTCTTGTTAAATACATACTTGTCAATCTTTTTTATTTATAAGCATTAAGAAAAAGGAACAACATCAAAGTACCTCTCCAAAAAAACCCAATCCATTAACTTTCAAAGTATGTGTAACACTGTTTTATTACTTACAGCATGGCATGCAAGTTCTTTAAGCTGATGTTCAAATCCATCTATAGTTTGGCTCTGCCCTACTTTTGCAGCTTGACTTCATACAATTCTGATTCACATTGCCAGTGTTCATTGGTAGGAAAAATTCCTCAGGGAATGCTCTCAAGTCACAGGATTGTTTTTATTTTTGTTTTTTAAATGCATCAAGTCATTCAAGAATTTGATAGAAGATAGAGAAGAGAACAATTCAGACATCTGAAAGTTTCTAATAGAACCTGTAAATTTGTAAGGAAAAGTTTAAAAAATTTACTCTGAAAATAGTTTATAAGAGGAAAGGCTAAGGAAAGGCTTTGTTATCTGCAAAGATTTTTTTAAGCCATTCATTGAATGGCGAGGGCTAATGATAATCCACATTTATATAGTGCTTTGCAGTTTAAAAATATTTTCATCACAATATCTCTGTGAAATAAGG
Source organism: Sminthopsis crassicaudata (assembly GCF_048593235.1). Lineage (NCBI taxonomy): Eukaryota > Metazoa > Chordata > Mammalia > Dasyuromorphia > Dasyuridae > Sminthopsis > Sminthopsis crassicaudata. The sequence continues at coordinate 173,273,406 of NC_133617.1, read as the reverse complement.
AAGAAGATATTGAAAGTAATAAAAATTTCCATCAAGAATGTCATTGAATGTTAAGAAGAATTGCACATGTTTAATCTATATTGGATTATTTGCTGTCTAGTGGAGGGGGTGGAAGGAAGGGAAGAAGAAAAAATTTGCAACACAAGATTTTGCAAGGGTGAATGCTAAAAACTATCTTTGCATGTATTTTGAAATTAAAAAGCTGCTATTAAAAGAAAAGGATGTCACAGAAAACTTCATCTATCCTTGGTTAGCTAGGGACCTATATTACAGACAAATAGAATCTTAAATCAAGTCTTTTGACACTACAGGTAGAGCCTTCAGTTTGAAGTTAAAAAAGAGTATTCAATGTCCCACTAGAGTCATTTACTAACTAATAAGCCTGATCAATTCATTTTACTTTTCTCTCATTCTCAGTTTCTTCATCTGAAAAATGAACAGGTTGGACTCAATGGCCTCCAAGGTCCTTTTCAAGTCTAAATCTTTGATCTAACATGCTCTGACTCCACTCTGGATCTGGAGTTAGACATAACAAAGAATTTCCTGTCTGTGGAAGTGATAAGACCTTAGAATTATTTGATGAGAAGGATCTCTTTTCCTTAAAAAACTTTTAAGACAACAATAGACACTTATTTGTGTATGTGACTTTAGACAGGAATACTTCCAGCACAATCACTTTTGTGATTTCATAAAGTGGAACACCCAGAACATGAAATATGAAAGTAAAATTAGTCACACTGTATGATTTTTCAAGCATAAATATAGAATGTCATAGGGTCACAGGCCTTTACAGGACCTTTGCCAAGGTGAAGGCAAAAGTTATGGCTGCACCAGCCTTCTAGCCAAAGGCTGCTCTCCCTGTTGACTCTCACTCAGACTTCAGGCTTGATGCAGCTGAGTCTAGCAATGCTTTCTGCAGATTGAGAGAGTTGTAAATGTGCCAGACAGATTACACACTCGGAGAATTTGATACTATCAGTCCTATGAGAGTTTTTTTTTTTCCACTACTCCCTAACCTAATGAAGCATTGGCTGGCAAAGAAGGCTGAATCAAGTGAGTAACTAAGTAAAGTAACAGCCTTGGTTGCTTAGGAAAGAGTCTACAAGTGAAAGGCATTTTGCTTTCAGTCTGTCTGGATTTTTAATATCTAGTATAGACCATTAATCATGCAATCTAGACTCCTGTACTATGGAGTTTGGGTTTTGTTTTTTGTTTGTTTGTTTTTTTTTTTTAATCACAGACACCCAAAAGAAAACAAATCAATCACATTTTCATTGACAGAATGACAGTCATATAAATGCTATTTGAATCAAGAATTGAAACTTTTTTTGATCATAGACAACGTTTGTCTTCTGACTGAATCTAAAGAGCTGGATTCTAGTGTCAGGGTGGCTGCTGACTGGATCTGTAACTGGTCATGTGACATTCTCCTAGTATCTCAGTTTATTCATATAGAAAATGGAAATGTTAATCTTTCCACTGTCTATTTCATAATGTTTTTATAAGGCTAAAATGGGATAATGCATATAAAGATCTTTGTAACCATACAATGAATAGAGATAAAAGATTTTCAGTAATAGACACTATTGAAGTTTGCTTAACACAAATGTGAAAAATAATGATTATGCTTTCAGAGGGTCTTCTTCAAGCTTCAAAGACCTGTGATTTCAATGGTCTGCAGTCTTTCTTCATGCCTTAAATTGTAGGGTTACTAATTTGAATCTGGAAGGGTCCTTAAAACCATCTAGTCTAGATTCATAATTTTGTAGCCAGACTAATAGAATAATGAACTTGGAGTTGGGAAGACTCAAGTTCAAATTCTGTCTCAGATACTTCTTTATCTGTGTGACCCTGAACAAATCATTTTTAGCATGTCTCAACCTCAGTTTCCTCATCTGTGAAATGGGGATACCATTTATATTTACCATTAAGACTGTTGTGAGATGACATATATAAGGTAGTTTGTATATCTTAAAAGTGCTATAACAATGCTAGCTGTTATAATTATCATGACAGATGATAAAACTGAGGTCCAAAGAGTTTAAATGACTTGCCCAATATAATAGAGTGACAGAGATGGAATTTGAACTCATTGTACTGGGGATGGCGTGACAGGTATGGAGTCAGAAAAACTCATCTTCCTGTGTTCAAATCTAGACTCAAATATTTACTAGCTGTGTGACTGTGGGCAAGCCATTTAATCCCCTTTGTCTCAGTTTTCTTGTCTGAAAAATGAGCTACAAAAGAAAATGGCAAACCACTCCATTATCTCTGCCAAGAAAACTCTACACAGGGTCACAGGTGTCAGACACAACTTAAATAACAGAACAACAACAAAACCTTCTGGGACTCTCTCTGTACCACTTTACCACACTGTTACCGTGACCAGAAAATGTCACCTGGTGGCCAACCTTCTGGTAATGAGCCTTTCTAAATTTAGTTAGGCTATATACCTCAGTCTGAAGATACATAGCATGAACCCATATTTCAATCAACCAATGAGCAATTACTTTATTTATTCTGTACCAGTCATTGTGATGGACAATGGGAATACAGAAAAATAAATGAAGCAGTCTCTACCCTCATGGGTGAAACAACATGTCCACATACAAGTAGAGGAAAACTACATAGGCAGTAAATGCAAGGTAATTACAAGGAAGCAGGGAACGTGCTAAAAAAATGGGAAGATCAGGAACGGCTTCATGTAGGAGGGATATTGGTGTTGAGCCTTGAAGGAGGCCCAGGAAATCTACTTAAAGCTTCTTCAGTTTGGCAAGACATGCTAGAACCGGTTCTTCATTGGCAAAATCTTCATGAATCCAGTGTCACCTCAGGCCATGATTGGCTTTTGTGGAGGGTCGATATATGTTTCCTTGTTCATTATTCCCTGCTATAACATGCAAAGCTCTAGGAGCTTTTCTTTAAGAATACCACAGGGGTTGAGAATGGGGTAAAAAACGTTCTGTAGGAAAATTCTCATTGAATGATGGAAAATCAGAATCTGAACTAAAATTTATAGTTTCATTTATAGCTTTGCATGCTAAATTACAAGATACTTGGCCTTGACCATGACCAGCTTGCTTTCTGGATTTTAAGATCTCTTTTATATTCTCCCAATGCTTTAAATTTTTTTCAGTTGTTTGAGCTGTATTGAATCTCTATGACTCCATTTGAAGTTTTCTTGCCAAAAATGTTAGAGGGATTTGCCATTTTCTTCTCCAGCTCATTTTACAGATGAGGAAACTGAAAGTTAACTGATATACAAATCTAAGGCTAGATTTGAATTCTGATCCTACTGATTCCTGGACTCAGTACTTCATCCACTGAGCCATCTACTTCCTCCTTCCTCCTTTTTAATATTGTGTCCCCTTGAGGCCTTTCAAGTTCAATTGTCCAGAAGTAGGAAAGGAAACATTTTACTCTGAGAATCTTAACTTGTGTTAAGTGTTTAACATTAAATCAGTATTTTTCCTTGATTAGCCCCTGCAATAACCTTCAGGTTCTGTAGTAACTGTCCTTTCTACTCTAGCCCCAAGTAGGTCACCTTGAAGTAGAAAATCTGAGAAATGGGCAAATAGAACATTTTCTTACTTTCACATTAGGAAATTATGTTATTTGCATTATTTAAGGATAGAGATATCATAATAGGGATAGGGATAGTTACAAATAATCCTCTAGGATTATTTCAGATCCTACCTCAGATACTTACTAGCTATATAATTCTGAGCAAATTATTTGATCTCTTTGAGCCTCAGTTTTCTCATCTATGAAGTGGCATTTATTTCACAAAGTTGTTGCAAAGATCAAGTCAGATTATATTATTTATATAGTGTTTTATTTAAAGTTCCATATAAATGCTAGAGTTGTTAGATTAGAAGAAAAAATGTCCATACAACCATAAAAACCTCATGAAAGTTGAAGAAGCCTTTAAATGAAATTCTTTACCTGTCAATTTTCAGCTGACCTTACCCTTCACCCCCAGCAAACAAGGACTGAAACAGCATATCTGTGTAATTCTACACCAAAAAAAGCCCATGTAGCTTCTTTAAATCAAGAGCCTTTCTAAACTCAGAGATCCAGGTAATCTCACTCTGAGAAAATTTTTCACAACAAATTTCCGAATTGGAGACTGTGCTAGAAGAGTTAAGCTCTCCAATCTCATTAGAAAACAACAAAATCAAAATCAGTTCCATAAAAACTTGTGGAATCTAGCACTGAATGTATATACTAACAACAGAAGTTTCCAAAGAACCTCAAAATTGCCGAGATTTCAGCAGCTATCCAGTTCAAAATTCTCAGTAAATGGCAAACATGCAGTCTATGTCTGAAGGCCTTGGAGGAGAGGTAACTCACTACTTCCCAAGAAAGGCCATTGCATCTTGGGGCAGCTGGAATCGTTAAAAAAAAAAAGGTTTTCTCCACATCAAGTCTAAATTTGCCTCTTTGCAACTTTGACAAATTGTTTCTAATTCTACCTTCATAGGACAAACAGAACTACAACCTGCTTTTCTGATGTTTACTCCCTGTGTGACCCTGGACCTCAGTTTCCTCATTTGTAAAATGGGATTAATGGGGGAATTAACTTCTAAGGTCACTTCCTTTTCTAGTTCTATGATCCTATAAACATACGAAGGAGATAATAGTGAGAATTGATCTTTAAGGTTTACAAAGCACTTTATATGTATTGTCTCATATGAGTTGTATGAGAATTCTGGGAAGAAAAATACTGCTATTATTAATTAATCTTGATTTTACAGAGCTATGAGAGGATCCTTGACTTGCCAGTATCACAGATGCAAATAAATATCTGATGTGGGATTTTAGCTCAGATCTTTCTAATCCTAAATTTTTTTTGGTCAGTTTTTAGTTTTGTCTGACTTCATGGTCACATTTGTTATTGTTGTTGTTTGTTTTTTGGCAATGATATTGAAGTGGTTTGCCATTTCCTCCTCAAGATCATTTTGCAAATGAGAAAACTGAGGTAAACGGGGTTAAGTGATTTGCCCAGTCACACAGCTAAGTATCTGTAGTTGGATGTGAACTCAGATTTTCCTGACTCTAGGTCTGATGCTCTATCATTGTACTGACCAGTTACTCTCATATAGCACTTTGTTATGATGCACAATTTCAAACTTACATTTTTAATTTATGACAGTAGAGTCTAGGATACTATAGCAAAAATATTATCATCCTATGATCTCCTAGATCAATAGGTGATTTACTGTAACCCTAGGAGATTTGGGTTCTGGTGCTAGTTTCATCACTAGCTCTGTGACGTTAGGCAGGTCACTCTTAGGACATTTGTTTCCTCATTTGTAAAATGAGAAGTTTTAGATGACATATTTTGCAAGGCTTCTTGCAGTTTGAAAAATTCAGTGACTGTGATGAAATTTAAGCAATTGGGTAATGGGGGAGAATATGTATATTGGCGCTATAGTGGAGGTGGTTAGAGCAATGAAAGACAATTCATAAGGATCAAGAGCTAAATAATGAAAAGAGTAAATTGAGATACTTTGCATATCATAATTATTGCTATCAGCATTAATATTACTACTGAGTTTGCTCAATAGAGATCTCATTATCTTGCAAAACAGAAAAGACAACAGTTGAAACAGTTTTCCAAGGGATTGTAGCCTACCATCCAAACAATGGACTTTGTTTGGATATGGCCATTTTTAAAACTATCTGCAACATTTCATAGTTTGTTCTGTGGTATGACTTGATCAGAGTTCTGTCATTTTTAGAGGTCCCACCAGCATAATACCAGTACATAAAGCCTGATGAAGTAGAATCTAAAATTAGAATGTCTGAGTTCAAATCTCAGCTTTGCTCTTATTTAGTGACTAACCCTCCCGACTCTAACCCTTTCTGAAATTTTGCTCATATACTCATTCAACAAGCATTTTTTTTTTTAAATGCGCCAAAAACTGGGCTAGGTGGCTAAAGTTCCAAATACAAAAATGAAACAATCCATGTTTACATTACATTGGTGAGACAGGGGAAAGGATGAGACTTGTACACAGATAAATTAATAATAATAGTATGGGGGTGTGAGAGTATATAATAGAGACTGGATTATAATATAGCCTGTGGTACCCCAGAAGTTGCCAAGGGAGTTCAGCAGAGGCTTTAGTAGAATTATCTACTCCCCAAAGCTTCATCTCATCTTCATGCATCCAATCCAATCCAATCTCCACAAAGTAAATATAAGGTAATTCAGAGGTATGGGAGCAACCTAAGGATGAGGACAATCCTCACTTAGGAGATGGCACTTGAGCTGAACTTTAAAAGAAGCTAGAGGCAGAAGTAAATAAAGAGTACATTCCAAACAATGGTCACAGCTAGTACAAAAACGTAGAGATAGGAGAGTAGCAATTACATATTTAAAAAACCCCGCATAGGGCAGTTTAGTTTGGCCAGAATGTAGTCTATGAAGGGGAGTAGTTAGTATATGTGTGTCAAATGAAGTTACATGGTTTGTAACTTCCCTTTTTAGCTCTGAATCTATGACTCTCTATGAGAGATACTGCATTGTAATGAAAAGAATGTTGGACTTGCTGCCAGGAGAAACCTAGGACTGAATCCTTCTCTAACATGCATGACCATGGGCAAATCCTTTAATCTCTCTGAGTCTCATGTTCCTCATCTTTAAAATGGCAAAAATACCTATAGTACCAGCCTGACATAGGTATTATAAGGATCAAATGGGATAATATGTTTAAAGCACTTTGTAAACTTTACAATACTCATGAATATTCATTCTTATTATACATATAAGCCAGACCCTGACAAGTCTTCATATAAATAATCACCCAGAATAGCTGATGATCACAGGAACTCTCAGTTTTTCCTGCCCCCTTTTGGGATTTCCTTTTTTTTTTCTTTTCTTTTTCACATGCTACTCTCTTAGACACTCCCCCACGTACTCTCCAACACCAATTTCCCAGAGTCTGGATTCCTTCTAGCTCTAAAATGTACAAACTTGTTAATCTAGGGACAATTTAGGTTTTCTATTCGGGTTTCTGGGGTATACTTTCTCCCTAATACAACTATGCTCCTGATCATCTGGCCCCAAGTCCAAGATCCATTCTATCATCTAGCACAGTGCCTATTTTACAGTTGGAGACCTAGATTCAAATCCCAACCCTATCTCATTTCTCACCCCACCACTTCCACGAGTGGTCCTTCAAACTCAGCCCATGCTGCCTTCCCTTTCTCTCAAACTTCCCAGTGCCATTTAACCGAAGTACCAAAATTTCATCTATGGTCCTACCCAGCTTCCATGCTATCTCCTTACCACCATTACTATACAGAGGACCACTTTGTTCTGCATCTCTCCCCTTCCACCCCTAACTTTGGCTCTAGCCCTCTTAGGAGAGCCTGAGGGTATTTTTCTTCCAGAAATTAAATCTGTTTTAATTCAGTCCACAAAGACTCACACTTTAGAATCGATAAAGATTTTTTTTCCTGAGGCAATTGGGGTTAAGTGACTTGCCCAGAGTCACACACACATAGTGTTAAGTGTGTGAGGGCAAATTTGAATTCTGGTACTCCAGACTTCAGGGTTGGTGCTATATCCACTGCACCACCTAGATGCTCCTATTCCATAAAGATTTAACAACCATCCCTCAGCTATTAAATAGTAGGGTTAGATACAAGCTAGGTCTCTTTACTCCCAGTTCAGTGCTTTTTCCTTTATATCATATTAGCCAGTACCTTGATATTTTTCATATTTAATTTAACTCTAAATTGAGAGTCCCAATACTCAAAGAGATGGATGCTATGTTCAAAACGACATCTAGATGATCTCTTTGATCAAAATAATTTTAAAGCTATTCCTGAAAGCAATGTATTTATCACTAATGAAGACTTTCCCATCCAGCTCTAGCCATCCAGAGTGACCAGGAAATAGAATGATCCAAAAGGCAATGATCCTACTGCTTCATTTTTAGAATCCAATTAACTTTGTTAACACTTTTAATCTTAACTTTTAGATGAGGAAAGTGAGTCAGCAAACCTGACTACATGGAAGTTTGACTCATTTGGAGAAATTATTTTTATGATAAAGGAAAGTTCATCTTTGAATATGGAAGATTTTTAAAAAATAAACCTTTTGTGAAAAATAACTCTTTTTTTTCTTTTTTTTAGTCTTGATAACAGGTAAGACTCACAAGATAGAAGAGAAGGAAATGATGTGATATAAAAGCAAAAGGCATCATTTTGGTATTTAATGGAAAATTTCTTGCATCAGCCAACAAGCGTTTATTAAGTGCTGATTAGGTGTCAGATACTATACTAGGCATTAGAGATATAAAGGCAAAAGAGTAATTCCCTGACCCCAAAGAGCTTAGATTCACTCTTGGAGGGACAACATATGTTCATATAAGTAGAGACAAAATAAGTATGTGAAAATAAATGGAAAAACCTTGATTTAAATTATAAGATTATAATAAAACATGAAATGCATATTAATTAATTGATTTATTGATTAATGTGTTGGTTAATTGAAATGGTCTGCCACATAGGGAACTTAACTGACAATCAAGAAGACTTGGCCAGGATTCATATCTAACCTCTGATAGCCACAAGCTATGTGGCTCTGGACAAGTTATTTAAGTTGCCAATGCCTTGGATATTCTAAGACCAGCCAGAAGATCCTCTGAATTCCTTTCTATCTTTCAGCCTATCATCTATGAATTTTAAGTTACAGAGCAAATGCTGACCTAACTTTCCAGCCAAAAGCACTTTATGTATGATATGTATATTTATGCCTATAGATGTTGTCTCTCTCAATTCAATATAAGTTCCTTGAAGACAGGACCTTTTTCATTTTTGTTTTTGCATATCTAATAATTATAACAATAATAACTAGCATTAAAGCACTTTTGTTGCTGTTCAGTTGTATCCAATGCTTTACAGCCCCTGTGGAATTTCTTGGCAGAAATACTAAAATGGTTTGCCATTTCCTTCTCCAGTTCATTTTAAAATGAGGAAACTGAGGCAAATGGAGTTAAGTGACTTTCTGATTCTAAACCCAGTGCTCTATCCACTGAGGCATCTAGTTTTTCAAGCACTAAATAGCACATAAAGAATTTTACATATGTTATTTCCTTTGACACTCAACTCTAGAAGATAGGAACTATCTTTATCTTCATTTTACAGATGAAGAAACAGAGACTAAGAAAAATCAAGTGATTTGACAAAGATCATACAGCTAAGTGTATAAGGCAAGGTTTGAATTTTGATCTTTCTGAATACAAGTCCAATATCCACTTTTCCATCTATCACAGTGCCAGTTTTACAGTTGTAGATTAATAAGTACTTGATGACTTTTTATTGCATTGGAATAAGAAGTTTCCTTATTTAGAATTCCCCGAAACAATGAAATCACAAGCTGAATCTAAAAGCAATTTGTTTCTGATGAATAATAAACCCATTGTGTTTGTTGTTGTTATCCTTTAGTTGTGAACAATTTTTCATGACCCAGTGGGCTACAGCATATCAGTGCTGTCTGTGGGTTTTTCTAGACAAAGATACTGGCACATTTTGCCATTTGCTTCTCCAGTGGATTAAAGACTTGCCCAGAGGCACAAAGTGTCTGAAATCAAATTATTACTCAAGTTTTCCTGACTCCAAGCCCAGTCACCCTTTAAATGATAAGAAAGAAGGAAAAACTCTAGTTTTAGAAACAAAAGACCTAGTTTCAAGTCCTAGTGCAAATCTTCTATCCTTTCAGTGCCTCAGTTTTCTCACTTGTAAAAATGGATTTAAAAAATTCATTTTCTTTCCACTTCTAAATCCTACGACTAAGTCTCTTCTTATTGACTAAACTCTAAAACATCTGGATTTTTTTGCATGTAATTATGCTTTGAAAGATATTGGTTTGACCTGCTTGCCATAAGACTCCCTCCACTCCAGTCCACCCTCAGTTTAGCCACAGAAGTGACCTTCCGAAAGCACATGACTAACTGATCATGTCACTGCTCTCCCATTCCACTCAATAAACACCAGTGGTTCCCTATAGTCTCCGAGATCAAATATAAAATTCTCCATTTGGCATTCATAGCTTTTTATGACCTGGTCCTTTCTACTTCCTTCTTACACTTTACACCCTCTCACCTTGCAATCCAGTGAGACTGGCTTCATCACACAGAAAACCTGACATTTTCAGTCTGTTCCCCAACACTGGAATATTCACCCTTACCATCTCTACCTCCTGACTTCTCTGGCTTCCACTTTCTTCAAGCCCCCCCAAATTCTACTTTGTACAGGAGGCCTTTTCTGATTCTGATTTCCCTTTTTATTTCTAATTACTTCCCTCTTTCAACTCTATATCCTATACATAGGTTGCCTGGATATTGTCTCTGAAAGCAGGAACTTTTTGCCATTCTTTATATACTCATACACCCAGACTTAGCATAGTGTCTGATACATAGCAGGTGCTTCATAAATGTTGATTGCCTGAGTGACCCTTTGGTATAACTGAATGAGAGCAATAATGATCTGCTTTATAACCCTGCACTTTCCTTCTGTTACTTGGGAACATCTGCTTCTGTCCATCAGCCTTCTGCCTGCTAAGGTTGGCAGTGTCTCAGCTGGACCAAGCGGGGAATGTTTCCTTGGGGAGGTTCACCTGGGCTAGGACTCTAGCTTTGCTCTCCAATCTGGAATGACTTAGTTTGGCCCTAGCTCTCTGAACTTCCTGCCTACTTGGCAATATTGACTGAGGCAACAGGTGAGAGAGGATACAGATTGCCAAAAGCTTTTCCCCTTGCATGACTGCTTCGTCATGCCAGGATTCACCGGGGAGGGTTAAAGGTGTGCCCCATCTAGCAGGGCACCAGAGGCCACTTACGTGCTCTTTGTTCATAGGGTGACCAGACCCTTCACCTCTGCCCAGGTACACACCCAGCAGCTGCCTATTCTCCCTTTACACCCAGCACTGCCCTTAGCCAACACTACCACCACACCCCCAAAGCCTGCCTCCTCACCCCACGTTTGTAACCCCGTAGGCCTTCTCCCTCAGGTTTCATCTTGCATCTCTTCAAGCTCTTCTTACCAGGGGAATGATATGGCCCCTATCAGGATCCTACTAGGCCGTAAATAACCTTTCTCACAACAATTCAATACCTATACTTTGCTTTCAGACATAATCACCCATGAAAGCTATTTATGACTTTATATACTCCAGCTCAGTGAACATTATCCCTTCAGATAGCTTAATTACTTTAATCTTTGGCAACTTGTATTCCTTCTAAGAGCATGGCCAGGAAAAGCGTCCTGAAGCTGCCTTTGGGGAGCTTGGAGGCTATCAGCCTCTAGGTGGGAGTTCAGACAGCTTTAGAAGCCAGGTAAAACAAGAAAAGAAAGAAAAAAAACTCTTTTGAGATCAATAACTGAGTGACTGAAACTAATTTATTTTAATGTTACAGCCCACAAACCCACTTCCCTTCAGCTTCTTGGTAAACTAGGGAGCCAGGCTGCCGTGAGATTAAGGGAAGCTCACTTGAAAGCAGAGCTCAGGAAATACAATTCACAGTTTTGAAAGTTAGTCAAGTCTGAAGACCCTCTCTGGCAATGTTCTCCTTTTGTCTGACTGTGGAGGAAGGGTGTCCTTACCAATGTGTTGGCACTTATGTGGGCTATGAAGGGCTCTGAAAAATCCCTTCCTATCCATTAGTAAATGCTCAAATTCTGTCACCAGAGCTTCACAAGCATTAAAGGCCCTCTCAAATTACCTCCTTTCCAGTTTCAGGCACATCATTCTCCTTTCCTCACTCTGTGTCCCAGAGAAATTGAACTGTTCTTCATTCGCCTGTTCTGTCCTCTTCCATGTCCATTCCTTTGGCCACGCCATTCATTTCCTGAACAGTCTACCCTCATCCCTACCTGTTAAAACCCTACCTGTCTCACAGGTAATATCACTCCTTCATGATGCCATCTTTGATCCTGTGTTGCAATGGAAAGAACTGTGTATTTGGAGTCAGAAAACCTGGTTTAATTACTTCTCTATTCAATGAAAAAAGCAATGGCTCTTGTGACAGAGGACTTGGATTCAAATAGTACTTCTTACACCTACTGCTCTCCACAAGCTCTTGAGCAAGTCACTGGGTCCCAGTTTTCCCATTCATAAGTTGAAAAGATTGAACTAAATTTCTAATGTCCCTTCTAATTCTAAGTATGTGAACCCCCTGAACTGGAGGAACTTTTTTTTCCTCCTCTGAGTATAGGACTTTGTTTATACTAATTATCTGAATTTTATGACTACAGATTTTCCCACATTTACCCTGATTAAAATATAAATTCTTTGAAGTATCGACTTATTTTTTTCTTCATATGCCGAGTTCCCAGAATACTTCCTGGCACTTTGTAGATATTTAAAAAACACTTGCTGATTGATTTAAGATAGAATGATTGTTGCTTAAATATTCTTATTCAATCCTCTCCTTCTGGCCAAAACCTTTCTAAGTAGTATGATCTCCATGAAGCAGGCCATGTAAATGTCTATGGTACTTGCATAGGCAAGACCTGAACCCCGGTATTCTTGGCTAGCCTCTTACCACTATAACAACAATAAACAACAAACAACATGAAAACTATAAATGCATTAATCCCCAGGGGACAAAATTGAGTTGGCTTAGGAGCAAAGCCATCTGGTTACCTGCTAATACCTTTATATAGAATGCCTTTAATACCCACGCAAATGATTCTCATAAAACTTTACAGATGGAAAAGTAGTCATATGCTTTAGGTATGTGGTCAGCAGTTTGAGATGTTCTGCCTACTTCTTTGGAGGTATACATTAATTCTGAAGTAGGAATTTCTCCCACACACAGGCTTTTGATATATACCTGTCTTTCAGATTCCTAGCAAATAGATCCCTATATGTCCTTATAGTTGTGTCACATCCAGCATGGATCTAGTTTTATATAGGACTATATGTATATTTCTTCTAGTCCAGATGTTTTTCTCATCTTTCTCTCTTAAATGCCATTTCTACTTATGCCTACAAGCATATCCAGGTCTCTTCAGTTGAAATCCAAGTACTGTGTCTACACTTTCCTTGATGGTGAGAAGAGGTTGTGATTTTTAAAAATTCTTTGTAGATAATTTTCATCATTTATCTTTTTGTTGCTTTTCCACCTTCATGCTTAAATAACCTTAGGATTACTTTGCTTCACTGGGTCTCTTGCCAAGCTTTATTCCCATTGGTTTTACTCTTGCCTACTTCTCTCTGTCTTATGAGATGATACCATTTATAATCTTCCACTGTCTTCTTTAATGAGATTTCACAGAAAAAAATTATATTCTAGATCTGCGTTTGCAGCCCTATCTCTTTTTGGCAAATAAGTTAAGTGTAAGGCAGACTAGTATTTGTTTCTTAAGCTTTTATTTCTTCATGAAGACTTACAATGGCTGAATTAATTTGTGAAATTACAATTGGCTTATAGTTATGTTGATGGAACTCCTAAATGAAATGATTATAATAGATGTTTGTGCCATTTCTTCTATTCATTTCCTATTTTTCATCATAAGAATTGTATAATGGAAAATAGCACTCAGTCTGGAGTTAAAAATTAGAATTAAGAAATGTGTCTAATAGTAACAAAACAATTAGTCTAGTCTTGTACCAGTGGGAACTTAAGAAAGTCATTCTCTGGGCCTCAATTTCCTTCTCTGTAAAATAACAGTGCTCTGCTAGATAATCCTAGTCCCTTTCAAGTCTAAATCTATGATCCTATGAATAACATATTTAAATATTCTGGTTTATATTGTTCTAACTGTACAACATATCTTATTCATTTTATTTTTTGTTTTAGCTTGACACAGAAATTTTTATATTTCCTCTAATAAATTGATAGTCTAACCATGCTATTTGTCCTTCATTCTTACAGAGGCCCAATGGAATCAGGAAAATGATGTCATGATCTGCAAGTGAATTATATTTGAGTAAGGGAGGGCTATGTGAAACCACTAACTTCAGTCTTTGGTGTCCAATAGTAAATCAGGATAGTTGGAAATGGCCCTGGATGCAGAGGGAGGCCTTAGTTTTTTTTAAGATAAGATCTTTCCCACATCTCAAGTCTAACTGCACAATATGGCAGATATGAGAACTAGTCCTACATCAAAAATGAGTTTTTTCATTTCTGTAAAAATATAATTAATTTCATTTTTTATGAAATTTAGTTCATGCTATCTCCAGCACTTTCCAATTATTTTCTCAAAGACAATAATGCATTCATTCAAATGAATTAACATTAAGTTTGTCTTGATGAACTTTTGAGCATTCTGTAGAACTCAGATAACTGAAGACCCTATTTGGTTTTGAAATTATCTAGCTGGGTTATTTCAGTCTTAGCCTAAATATGAAGGAAATATCAACTTATCCCTGAAAACAGATTGATTCATTTAAACATGATCTTCATTTTTTTAATATTATTGAAAAAAATAGGCTCATTTCCTTGTGAGTATGCCTTTTTCTTCATCTAAGACCCCTTTATTATCTAACTATAATAATGGGGAAGCTAAGTAGCACAATGAATAGAGAAACAGACCAATAGCCAGGATTATTTATCTTCTGAAGTTCTAATCAAAATTCAAATACTTACTAGTGTGACTCTGGGCATATCACTTATCCTGTTTGCCTCAGTTTCCTCTTCTTTAAAATAAGATGGACAAAGAATTGTGTTATCAGTGAATATCTTTGCTGAGGAAAATTCCAAAGGGATCATAAAGAGTCAGATGTGAATGAAAAACCACCAAACAACAAACAATATTAATGATGATTGGCATTTGCAAAATGTCGCCCAGAATTTAGTTGAACATTCTCATATCCTTACAATCTTCACAACACCAGGAGGCAAACATCATCTCTGTTTTATAGATGAGCAGAATGAAATGTGAAAGGGCTGACTTTTCCAAATTTATAAACTAAATGATAAAACTAAGAATAAACCCAGGTTTTCTGATTCTTTGTCCAATGTTAAGTCAAGGGCTGAGGAAAAAATCTGTTGCTATGAGTATAATAGTGGGTATACCCACAACTTAGCCTAGGTCCGGTTTTCTAAAAAATGATCTTTGAAAAGTTTAGAATTGTTTTTAATGTTATCATTGTCATCATCAATGACTAGCTGTTCCTTTAATTTATTATTTTTATTTGAGGAAAAGTAACTCCAGGCTACACCAAATTGCAAGCAAAAGCATAACTTCGGTTGAGATACAGGGATTTCTCCAGGAAAGCAAAAACTAAACTAAGTCAGGGATTCATTTTTATTTATTATTTTCTTCTTTATTCGTCTGAATAACAATCGTTTGCAATGTGCACAAGATGGAATATAACTAAGGATTTATAAGGAATATGTAACCAAGATCCCTGCTTGCAAGCAGCTTCCTACATGACCTCTGCCTGTACTCTCAAGCAGAACTGTGCTTTCAAAAGGCCTGGGAAAAGGTCAACAGCGACTTCCAGGGTCTTCAACGCCAATTTGCAATGAATCAAGGGGGAGGGGGAGGAGAGAGTAAAGGGTGAAGGGGACAGTGAAGGGGACGTGTGTGAATGAGTAAGAGAGAGAGACAGACAGACAAAGACAGATACAGACACAGACAGAGATATAGACAAAGGAATAGAGAGAAACAGAGACAGACAGAAACAAAGACAGAGAGAGAGACAGAGACAGAGAGAAAAAGAGACAGAGAGAGAGAGAGAGAGAGAGAGAGAGAGAGAGAGAGAGAGAGAGAGAGAGAGAGAGAGAATGAATGAATAGGTTTGTTTTACTGTTTTGCTCTAGAGGAAAAAGATCCTATTCTACTCTTAGATGATAAAACTGACAAGGATTCTGCAGACCCAATAAAACAGATGGAAAAAAAATTGATGATGATAAATTATTTACTTAGCTAAATATTTAAGGTGAGGAATCAGCTGAGGTGCAATAATAAGCCACCCCAGTATCTCACCCAGAACTTCAGTACATCCCTCTGAACCTCATAAAAACCCCTCTTTGCTCCATTTTTTACATTCATCTATATTCCTGGCTTCCAAAACTGAAAGTTCATGATAAAAAGAAAATACCAGTCATCTCAGCTGAGATTTCTATCTCATATTGCTAAGTGACACAGCAAAGACTTCAAATAAAGATCTAAGCTTCAAAATATTTATATTTATATTAATATTTAGTTAGACCACTACAAAATACTGGTGATCAGAGAAATGAGCTTTCATACCATCTCTATAGTTCACAGGATCTGAGCTTGAAAGGAACTATTTATCTAGTCCAATGACCTCATTTCACAATTGAGGAAACTAAGGCCAAGAGAGGTTAGTGTTTTGTTCAAAGTCAGCTTTTCCATACTTAGTATAGCTATACAGAAAGTGCTTTCCAAGCCTTAGTGCTCTAATGCAAGCTAGCAGTATTGTTAACAGGCTTATACCAAAGCACTAGGTGATTGCAATGCTGATGGGTGCCATATTCATTTTTTTTCATATAATCTTCAAACAATTCTGACAATAAGTAGCTGAGCTGAAACCTGGATTTTATATTTCGAAGGCCAGTGTTGTTTTCTCTGCATCAAAATACCAAATTCTTTCACTTTCCTCATCTCAAATAACAAACCATCCAAGTCTGGGGACTGTCTTTTACTTTTCCTCAGAATTCAGCACATAAAGATAGGCTCTTAAAAATGTTTATACCTTTGTGACTTATTATAGCAGTTGCCAATTTCATAAGATTTTAATATTTGTGTTGATTAGATAAAGGGAAATGAGATTTTTTCTATATTGGAAGAAATATTATGAAGGGATAGTCATAGATAACCAGTTTTTAGAATTTTCCCCCATAAATGGAATTTATTCCAAATATTTGTGATGGATTTTTTTTTCAAAAACTCAAAATAAATGGTTTATTACATCATACTCCATAATCTTTTATTTGCTTCAGAGAAATCTTCACATAATGAAAAATATGTTCATGTAACACAACAGAATCATAAAGTATATGGTTTTAAAGATTAAAGAGGACATATGATCAGCAAGGATGACTATGACTGACGGCATTGACTAGTGAGGTATGATATGAGACTTTACTAGGCTGACTTGAATATATGTTCTTAGTCACAGATTAATGGATTGTTTTATCTGAAAGGGCCCTTGGCATTAATCTAATCTAATTTTAACATTTTCCAGATAAACTTGGCACCTAGGTGATACAAAGGATAGAGCACCAGGTGTGGAAACATCTTACTGCATTCAAATCTAGTCTCAGACACTATATGTTTGATAGTTCACATGATGAGCAGCAACATGTCTACACAATGCTAGACATAATAAAAAATATATGAATTCAAATTCTTCATGTTATCCATACTAGCCATGTGATGGAGAAAATCACTGAATCTCTTTGAAACCCTGTCAACTCTCTCTAAAGTTTATCTACTTATAAGTGAATTGCTTTGTTTATCAATATGGAGTCACATTCCCCTATATAAAATTATAAGATTTTAATGCAACCTTGATGCTTTGTATATCAAAAAATTAATATCATTAATAAGTACTAAATAATAAGAGTGATGACACACATTTAAGCTAGGCAGCAATAGCAGGTCAAATCAAGGCTTTGTCATTTAACTAGCTTGAACTAACTTGGACAAGTCACTACGTTCATGTCTCTGCTTCTTCATTTACACAATGAAGGGGTTGAACTGAATCATCTCTGAGGTCCCTTTCAGCAGTCACATTCTATGCATGTAGAGAAAGGAATCATGGTACAGTTGTTAAGCAGCCAACCTTGGAGTCAGGGAAGGCAGGATTCAAGAAATTCTTCTGACACATACTGGCCAAACATCTCTAGGCAAGTCATTTAACTTAGGCTCCTAAATGTAGGGCTGGAAAGGACCTTAAAAGTCCCCTAATCCAAACCCTTCATTTTTTGTTGTTGTTATTCGGTAGCTTTCAGTAATATCTGACTCTGAAACCCTCTATGGTGTTTTCTTGGCAAAGATTCTAGAGTAGTTTGCCATTTATTTCTCTAGATCATTTTACAGATGAATAAAACTGAGACAAACAGAATGAAGTGGCTTGCCCACAGTCACACAGCTAGTAAATTATAGCTCTGACATTTGAATGCAGAGCCTCTAAGAATAATGTGCCATTTAATGATCAGCAGATTTCTCACACCAAAAAGTAAAATTAGATTGTAAGACCATTGGTCTTTCAAAGTCAAAAGATCTGTATTCCATGTCTGAGTTCTGATGTTCACTACTAGGTGTGAGGTCTTGGAAAAGTCATTTTATTTCTGTGTATTTCTCAATATAAGGACAAGATTGGAGACATAGGACTGTTATGATGAAAGCACTGGGTAAACCTTAACATAGAATATAAATATGTACAGGAACATAGCACTTTATGTATGAGCATAACATATAATCAGTTTACTTTTCCATTTTTTAAAATGGCAATCTGAGAAAAATAAGAAAGATGCATCTCAAGTGTTTGTTATGAATGACAAATGAAAAAAGTATTTGAACTTCACTTCCAAGGTCACTAGCTATAATGATTTGTGAAGAAATATAGGATCAAAGCAGCAGTTCAGATAGAATTATTTATTGCTCACAGAATGATAAATGAGAGATGCTTCATGAACTTCTGCTGATCACTGAGGGAAATTCACTGTGAGTTCCCAAGAGACCTTCTCCAAAGGGCAGACTAGCCATTGTCAAACTAAAAGACAAAATCTGAGGTCAAGTAACAGGCCCTGCTTTAGGACCTTGAGAAGAGTAATTGCTACTAACCATATGAATGGCAGACCCTGGAGGAAAAACAGGGCTGATCCTTTGGGGAGAACTGTAAACCTCCACAAGGGGCCTGGTCATTAAACCAAAAACAACAACCACCAAAAAAATCCTATTCACTGGCAACAGGAAGTGATTCAGAGAGATTAGCATCCCTGTTCTCTTAACCCTGGATGCTAAGAACTCCCAGAAATGTCTTTGCATAGTATTTATGAGATTGAGAAAACTAAGAGATGCTGGAAACCACCCTATGAGCGATCCTAATGGGAGGTGACAGCTCTAGAGTCCATCAGGGTTAGCTTGCAATTGTCTCATTTTCATGGTGTGTCAAATTAAATTTAGGCTTTTGCCACTGTGCTTGTTTTGGGACTCACTCTTAGCCAGGAGCAGTTTGTCAACATTTTATAATTTTTCACTGACTTTGACCTTCAAGGACAAGGGTCAACCCCAAGAAAGAAAATCAGAGACTCATTTCTTTGCTTGGTCATGATCTTTTCCTCCCAGTCATTCCCAAACCATTCTTTGTCTCAATGAGCCACTCCATTTTTGCCTTTGATTATTTCTGCATATCTGCACTAGAAACTATGTCTGTGCTGAAGTGATGGTGGGTAAAAGGTATTCATAAGAATGTTTTCTTAGGAAAATAGTAATAATAATAGTATACAGTTGAACAACTTTACAGTTAGTGTTTTCATCATAACAGTTCTCCATGATTCAATGGTTTTCATCATTTAGCCATCAATGTTGTGGGGATGAGACTTTATACACTTAGCATAGCTATTCAGAATGCTTTACGAACCTCTGAACGCCACATAAGTGCAAGCTAGAAGTACTATGAGCCAGACTTGTCCTAAAATTTTACATGGTTGCAGTGCTTATACATGCCATATTAATTTTCTTAAGTAATCTTTAAACTTTGACAGTGAGGTAGCTCTCACTTTACCCAACATCAGTCATTTATTTATTTTTAGTTCATTAATTAGTTATGTTTGTTTACTTAAGTGCTTACTATGTGCCAGGCTACCAAAAAAAACCCCACAAAACCAATCCCTGTTCTTGAGGAACTGACATTCTAATGGGGGATTCAACAGGCAAGTAACTAGGCACCTAGAAAATATGGAAAGTAATCTCAAAGGGGAAGGCAATGGCAGCTGATTGCCTAAGGAGGCTCTGCAGAAACTGGACATTAAGCTGAATATTGAAAGTAAGAGGAAGACATGAAGAAGGAGAGCTTTTCTAGGCATGGAGAGATAGATGGTACAAAGGTAAGGATACAGAAAATCAAATTATTTCTGAAAGGAACAGCAAATAAATCATTATAGCTGAATCATAGAATACATAGAATAAAGTATAAAAAGCCAATGTGCCTTTGATCCTATCCCATACTATTTTTTTCAGCAGATTACTACCTCAACCATTCCTACCCTCTTTTTAGTTTCTCCCTATAAACTAGTTTCTTCCTTACTACCTTCAGACATGTTTCCCCTATCCCATAAAGTCTTCACTTGATCTTTCTATGCCCCGCAAACTTCCATCTATATTTCAGCTAAACTCTTAGAAAAAGCTGTTATGTCTGCTGCCTCTGCTTTCTCCTCAGTAACTTTTCCAGAATTTGTAATCTGGCTTACAACTTTATCAGTTAACTAAAACTTCTCTCTTCCAAGATCTATAGATCCAACTCCAGTCTGCCCCTGGGTTTCAGTGCTACATCACCAATTGCCCATTGGAAACTTAAAACAAAATGTCCCAGAAGACATTTCCAAAATTGAGCTCATTATTTTTCCCCAAAACCCCATCCTTCTTCTAAACATCCCTATTTCTTTTGAAGGTACAGCTAGTCTTCCAATTTCCTATGGCCATAACTTTGGAGCCTTAGCTTCTCCCTCTCCCTAACCCTATCCATAAAATCTGTGGCATGTTTTACTCACACAGCTACTACTTTGATTGAACCCCTCATCACCTCTCACCCACATTATTAATGGTCTCCTAATTGGACCTTCAATCTCAAGCCTTTCCCCATTCCATCTGTCACATTGCTGCCAAGATGATTTTCTTTAAGAGAATACCAGAGCATAAAGGTCCTCTGCTCAATCAGCTCTAATGGAACTTCCTGTGAGATTTTAGGATAAAATATAAGCCCTTTGTTTAGCTTTTAAATACCTTTACAACATTCTTACCTGTGTGTAGAGGGCTGCAGATAGTGGGGGAACTCTGGATAAGGTATAAGCCCAGAGGGAACTTGCTAACAATGCCTGGTTTGGCTCCCCATCTCCCCTAAGGATCCTCACCCTTTCTGAGAAGGAAGGGAGGGGATGACCACCTGTGTTCTACTTGAAACAGGTATACATAAATCCATCAGCATGGGAGGTATTACACAAGTAAGTAATAATTTAACAAACAACATGAATCAACACGGTATTATAAAAGACTTCCATGAGTCCTAGAAGGAGGGTATATAAATAATAATCACACCTATGTTTCTAGCCTAACTAGCCATTACCTACCCTCCATCTACAGTCTAGAAACCAGCTAGATGGGACTTCTCTATATTCCTAACAGGTCAGCCGATTTCCAAACCCATTCCTTTACAGTATAAATCCCTTAAGTCTAAAATGCAATCTCTACTCATCATCACTGCTTCATAGACTCCTTCTTTTCCTTCAAGATGCAGCTCAAATCATGCCTTTTGTATGAAAACTTTCCTCATCCCATCCCACTGCTGATAGTGCTCTCCTTCCCAAATTATCTTATAGTAAACAACTTTGTATTTGTGCTTAGTCTTTTTATATTTATTTTGAGTATACATATAAATATGTCCATGCATATATGTATATTATACATGTTATACACATATATGTACATATATAATGTGTGTAGACAGATATATGGATGGATCTATCTATATATACATACACAAAGACACACTGGGCAACTAGATGGTACAGTGGTTAAAACACTGAGCCTGAAGTAAAGAAGAGTCATCTTCCTGGGTTCAAATCTAGCCTCATACAAGCTATGACTTTAGGCAAGTCATTTAATCCTGTGTGCCTCATTTTACTCAACTGTAAAATGAACTGGATAAGGAAATGACAAATCATTGTAGTATCTTTGCCAAGAAAACACTAAATAGGGTCACAAAGTGTTGGCCAGAACTGAAATGGCTCAGCAACAATTAATTGATGTAGGCTAACTTAAATATTCACTGAGCTCCTACCAGAGCATCTGCACTGTCTTAAATACTAATGACACAAGAAAATAAGAGTTTGAACCAACAAACCTTTTTAAATGCCTATTGCCTATAGAGAACTGTAACAGATTTTGGAAATACAGGAATGAAACTACAGAAAATCCCTGCCTTCATAAGTCTTATCATCTAAGAAGTAATATGATATATTGAAAAGAGCATCAGACTTGAAATCAAGAGACATAGGAGTATAACTACTTCCTCTATCACTTATCTGTGATCCTAGATGAATCATTAAAGTCCTCTGTGTCTATTCCTTCATTTGTAAAAATGAGGTTCATAATGCCATAATGTATCTTCTTTGTTGGGTTACTGTGAAACATAAATGATTTAAATTGTAGTGTTTAAGATTACGCGTGGCTGTTCTTGAGTGCGCTACCAGTTATTAAGCTATAGATTCAAGAGATTGTGGCCAGAGACCTTTGAAGACCTCAGAGGAGGCGAGTTGGGTAGAGTTCACACTGCAAAGGACAGTGGTCAAAGGTACTCTGGTGGGTCTAGGACAGACTAGTAATTGTAACTGCCAGAAGAGCACGTTACAAGCCCCACGTTGGGCGCCATTTGTAACGTGCTCTCCTGGCAGTTACAATTACTAGTCTGTCCTAGACCCACCAGAGTACCTTTGACCACTGTCCTTTGCAGTGTGAACTCTACCCAACTCGCCTCCTCTGAGGTCTTCAAAGGTCTCTGGCCACAATCTCTTGAATCTATAGCTTAATAACTGGTAGCGCACTCAAGAACAGCCACATGTAATCTTAAAAGCCTTTATTATACCTACTCACATAATGCCCTGACTGATGCCCTGACTTGTTGGTTCCTGAGTGAACACCTGGTCAGAAGACCCACATGTTCACTACCAAGACCCTTACCTCTTTTGGCTATCCATCTTGGCTTGGCCACCCAGGCTGGGAAGCCAGGGTGAAGAACGCCAGGTTAAAGAGGGCGATTGCTGCCTGCAGTGGGCTTACATAGGACCTGTGAGGTTACACACACAGCCAATCAGCGAGAGAGTCACCCATTACGAAGCTATCTCAATATGGCCAGGATCCCACCCAAGGGCAGTCCTAATATCCACAGAAATTACTTCTGGACCACTCAATCTCCCGATTTGCTGTGGCACCCATTTAAAGGCCCCTTACAGTAGTGAAAAGAGCAGTATATTGGCAATTACAGGAATTAAGTCAGATTCCACTCTGTATTTGTCTTTTAACTAAGACAGCCCTCCTAATATTAGTTTCCAATTGTAACCACTCTCTGTCTCAGTTTCCTCATCTGTAACATGGAGATAATAACAGCACTTATATTTCTGCAGTATTGAGAAGATGCAAATCTTAAAGCACCTAGTTATCATCATTATTATCAACATCATCATCATCATCATCATCAATGTGGACAACAGTAATTTTTAGGTGACAAACTGCTTTCCACAATGACTATACCAACAAACACCTGTTTTCTGCCAACCCCATTGCCAACATTTGTCAGTATTTTTTTCTTGACATCTTGTCTTTGCTAATCTGATGGGTCTGAAATAGAATATCAAAGTCGTTTTAATTTGTAGTTTTTCCAGTTATTTTTTACTTGGAGCATTTTTTCATTTGACTATTGATGGTTTATACTTCTTCCTTTGGAAAGTATATCTTTTGACTATTGATTGTGGAATAGTTCTTAGTCTTATAAATGTGAATCAGTTACTTAAATATCTTGAATATGAGACTGTTATCAGAGAAACTTGCTGTAAAAATATTTTTCTGTTACCCATTTAATTACATTAGGTTAGACTGTTTATATAAAAATATTTAATTTTATACAATTATAATTTTCCATTTTATCTTGTAAAGCCCTCTTTAATACAAGTTTAGTTATGAACTCACCCCCTAACCATAGATCCTAAATATAAATCTTCCTTTCCATTCTAATTTGTTTATATGACCTTTTATATAATGGTCAGGTTTCTATTTGGAGCTTATTTTAGTATATGGTTTTAGCCTTTTTCTATAGGAAAAGTCAGACCATAAATATAACTTTCCTAAAGCATTTTATTTACCAAAGAAAGACTCACTTAGATAACTATTAAAATGATTCATAAAATATATCTTTTTAGCATGTTAAAGCATATCTTAAATATAACATATGTATATATTTATACAGTTCTTTTGTTGAACAAGAAAAATTGGATTTAGAAAGAAGGTAAAAATAACCTGGGAAGAAAAACAAAAATGCAAGCAAACAACAACAGAAAGAGTGTAAATGCTATGTTGTTGTCCACACTCACTTCCTGATGTTCTTTCGCTGGGTGTAGCTGGTTCTGTTCATCACTGATCAATTAGAATTTCTCATTGCCAAAGATAGTCATTTCCATCAGAAATGATCCTCATATAGTATTGTTGTTGAAGTGTATAATGATCTCCTGGTTCTGCTCATTTCATTCAGCATCAGTTTATGAATGCAGCCTCTCTGTATTCATCCTGCTGGTCATTTCTTACAGAATAATATTCTATAACATTCATATACCCATAATTTACTCAGCCATTCTCCAATTGATGGGCATCCACTCAGTTTTGAGTTTACAAAAAGCCCTTTACAAAAAGGGCTGCCACAAACATTTTTGCACATACAGGTCCCTTTCCCTTCTTTAATATCTCTTTGGGATATAAGCCCAGTAGTAACATTTCTGGATCAAAGAGTTTGTACAGTTTGATAACTTTTTAAGAATAGTTTCAAATTGCTCTCCAGAATGGTTGGATCCATTCACAACTCCACCAACAATGCATCAGTGTCTCGGTTTTCCCACATCCCCTTCAACATTCATCACTATCTTTTCCTGTCATCTTAGCCAATCTGACAGATGTGTAGTGGTATCTCAGAGTTGTCTTAATTTGCATTTCTCTGATCAATAATGATTTGGAACACCTTTTCATATGAGTAGAAATAGTTTTAATTTCATCATCTGAAAATTGTCTGTTCATATTCTTTGACCATTTATCAATTGGAGAATGGCTTGATTTCTTATAAATTAGAGTAAATTCTCTATATATTTTGGAAATGAGGCCTTTAGCATAACCTTTGACTGTAAAAATGTTTTCCCAATTTATTGCTTTTCTTCTAATCTTGTCTGCATTAGTTTTGTTTATACAAAAGCTTTTTAACTTGATATAATCAAAATTTTCTATTTTATGATCAATAATCATTAACTCCCAGCTACTCTCCTCAGCAGGGGTCAACTGGCTCTTACCTTCACCAGGTCTTCAGACTCCTAGGCTCTGATTATCTCAGTCAGAGAGCTACCTCTCTTGAGGTTCTACCACAGAACACCCGAGTCACTCAAGTATGCAGCAACAGGTCTTTCTTCTAACTCTTTACATAGTGTTCCCTAACATTCCCTCTAGCTTTCCCTCCAGAGTTCTTCCTTCTCTTCTAGAGTTCCCCCAGAGTTCCCTCTCCCACCTTCTGCAACCCCCTTTTTATAGTCCCCAGGCCACATGACCAAGAGTGCATGAGTTTGAGCATGATCAGCAAAAGTGAGGAGGCTTTTCCTCGTTAATGAGATTTACTCAATACCTTCAATGCCTTGCCATCAGGCTCAGGCAGAATAAGCCTCGGAGTGCCTCTCATACTCTGCCCTTGAGATCTGCCCCTGACTCTAACAAATAATGATTTCTAGTTCTTCACTGGTCACAAATTTATTTAACTACCAAACTTCTAAAATATCCTGTTTGGCTCATGTATACCATAGCTAAATAGGTTCAGTATGATGGTCCTTAGATCCTAAAATGAGCCCAAAAAGAACAGTATCTTTCTTCCCATAGTACCCTCAGTGACATTGACCTAGCCAAATAACCAGACAAAATTCATTCACTTTGCTTGCAATTCTAGGTTTCCTCTAAGGCAATCAGGAATATTATTGGTATTTTGGTGCTCCAGCCCAATGGAAGGTCATCATAATTCATGTGTATGATACAGTTACATGCACAATGTATAATCCAAATTGTACAGATTCATCTCTACAAAAAAAATTGCACCTTTCTTAAACACACTTTTCTCAAAGAGCATCAGAATGAATAGAAATAAGGAAGAAGGAATAAATGCAGCATGTAGGATTTGAGGGTGTGGGCAGGAACTAAACTGGCCATACTATAGCAAAGGATTCACATTGGAAAATTGTGAAAATTGTGATGAGAGTTAAGGTTAGGTTACAAAATTTAATTAGCTATGTTTGAGATTTAGAGATTAGATTATAAAAGGCCTTGAAAGCCAGAGTTGGAACTGAGATTAGATGAGAGTCACCTAGATTACTTGGGACCAGCCCAAGAGTAAAGCAGCTGGAAGTTATTTGTAGGGCCAAAGTATGGCTACTGTCCAGTTCTGACTTGATGGATCCTAAGAAACTAGGAAGACTTAATCAAGAGAATACTTATTCCTCTTTCTTATCTAAAAAGCATAGGGAGCCATTTTAGGTTATTCTCCTTATTGTACCTTTAACTATCCATCTGCCTGTATGCCTATGGTCTTTCATTAATTAATCATAAGTCAAAGGACTTAATGTACATAAGTACTCTGTAAACCTTAAAGTACTGCATGTGCCAACTATTTCTATTATTCCTTTAGTAGATTCTAATATTTATAGAAGACAAACTACATATAACTTGTTGAAAAGGACACCAGTTCAAAAATAAATGAGAATTGTGGGTGCTGCATTTGTAATTTTTTGTTACTATCTATAAGATTAAATTATAATAGAAGATGTCCCCATTTTACTGGCATAAAACACTACATAGGGAAGGGAATTTCCTTAGCATACATCTCACTTCGTGTGAGTGTGAAATTAAAAACCTTTCAATTTTGGTAAATCAAGTAAAAACAGTATGGGATAAAAACAAAAGTAACACACCACTTATAACAGACATAAACCTCTTTGAGAAGTCAAGGTGGGTTGGTATGACTAAACCACAGCATACTGGGGCTGCTTCTGTGAAAATGCTGGCACAAGGACTTGGCTGTGTGCAAAATGTTCTGGGCTAATTGCTGGTGCCAGTTCCGGGAAATACAGGATAGATACTGAAAGCCCATGCAGAACTTGTCAGTCACCTCGAGACCATAATGCAACCCTGTGTTTGTTTCAAAAAGGAACTGGAGACTTTAGGGAATTGGAGGAAGGAGGAGGAAGGATATTGGTGAAAGGGAAGAACAATTGCTACACACACACACACACACACACACACACACACACACACACACACAACTAAGGTGGTTTCTGTCATCCTCTCTTTTGTCCCTTGCTCTCATCTCAGACCCATTTTGGGATTTATAGGCACATTGGTCCAAAAGTTACTAATGGTTGATATTTTTAGATTCAGTTTTACTGGAATATTTTGTAAGCTTCCTCTTTTGGGTGATGTCTGGGTTTATGGTATTCCTTTTATTTTTTTTTTTTTAGTGGTGTATCACAGTATGGCTGCTATTTAAATATTTCCCCAAAAAATACAGTCTGCACTGAAAAGAAGTGGTTTGGCACAAAGTAGAGGTTTAAATATTCATTTTCCAGATGGATCTCTTTGTTCAATTAAAATAAAAATCGGTAAACCAAGTGGAATGCTACTAAGTGAATGTTATTGTTTACTAGGATTCTTATTACATCTTATAGCATTTTATAAAATATCATCAAGTTCCTAGTACTTTTTTTTTAAGTCCATAATCTTTCTAACAATAACAAAAGAGCAATAAATATATTGTACAATAGCATGATGGAAAAATGTTCTAAAGTATTTCCATAAATCAAATGTAACACTTTGGCATCAGCTCCAAAGCAGTAAATTTAGCAAATTAGAAACAGATGATTCTAAAATAGAAACTTACATAACTTTACGGTGTGATTACTTTTTGTCTTTCTTTCTTTTTGCATACGTTTATCTTCATGAAGCTATTTTGGCTGCTACTGTAATGGGAAGAGGCATTTTAAAAGTATACTCTAGTGATTTGTCATAGCCATATTAATTAGCAAGAAAATTTAGTCATTATTATTCAAATACTATTTGTTTATTCATAGATTTACATACAAATAAACCAACCTCCCCCTTCCATCACCCACCCATTTTCTTTTAAGTATGAGAATAGGAATATATATTTATTTCATACTTTATTATTAATCAATACAACCTACATGGTGCCATTTTCCTCTTCATTTGAAGGAAAGAACTGATGGTACTTCCTAGATGGACCACCCTGCAACCCATCACCATCTTAGAATTCTCATCACAGTATTTTCTGGCTCTCTATAATAACTATTGAAATCATTTTTTCACTTTTCGTCTCTTTCTCAATTTTCTCACACACACACACACACACACACACACACACACGCACACACCAGCAATGACAGAAAAGAAAGGACACTATCTCATTCTTTACCTTTCCTCAGGGTTTTATTTTGGTTTTTAATGTTTCTTGGACCTGTAAGAGACATCCCCTTTAGCTGAAGAAATGAATAATTGGGAAAGAGAAGATTCAGCTAACATGCTCGCCACTTCCACTTCTAAACACACCAAAAGATGATCACCTAGATAACTTGGGGCCAGCCCAAGAGTAAGGCAGCTGGAAGTTGTTTGTGGGGCCAAAGTATGGCTACTGTCCAGTGCTGACTTCCAGTGCTGACTTGATAGATCCTAAGAAACTTGAAAGAATTAATAAAGAGAATACTTATTCCTCTTTCTTATCTAAAACTTATGATGCTTTCTTAATAAATGAAATAGAACTTACTGATTTACATTACAAACAAGAAAAAAATCCTGTGGATTTCAACTTCTGTGTGTGTGTGTGTGTGTGTGTGTGTGTGTGTGTGTGTGTGTGTGTGTGTGTGTTTATGTTTATATATAGGTCAGTACCTGTGATTACATCAGTGGAGGGAGCTCCCAGAAAGGAAATTACCTCTGCTAGTATGAATCCACATCAACAGTACAGCTCACAATCTTAGAAAAACTGCTTGGCTCCCTGAAAAGTTAAATAACTTTACCAGAGTCATGACCTTAATTAGGGTTGTTCTAACTATGAGGCTAACTCCTCAGCTCTGTCTTGTTGCCTCTTTATACATTCATTTAAAATAAACAACACTTAATTCACTTTGAGAAATTTTTTTTTCAAATCTCATACTATATGGCCTTATTGGAAAGAATTGTTATTACTGACCTATGGAGCAGAAACTATAGGATAGTTTGGTAGCAGAAACTATAGGATCATATGCATAATACTTTACTCACGACAGATATTTAATAATTGAATTGAATAATATATAATTGTGCTGATAACAGAAAAAGGAGGCCTGTACCAAGGAAAAATCTTAAAATAAAAATCAACTTTTAAGAGGCTCAGCCTGCTTACGGGGAATAAATGTGGTCTGAGAATTAAATCAGTCCTATAGATAACACAATGAATTTTGGAGGGAAAAGAAACTGACAGAGAAAGCAGAAAAATTTATATTAATAAGCTATCTTTTAGGTCCTTTCCCAATAGCAAAATGCTCTGAAATGTTCTTGGTACCATCTGAAATCTTTCTCCTTGGTTTATCACATCTTATAATGACTCAGGGCTCTCTAAGTTTCTGATGCTCATATCTAAGAAACAAGGAGCCTATATAGGAATCAGGAGGACTAAATGCGAATCTTATCTCTGCCATTTACATCTTGGGTAAGGCCCTTGACTTTCCTTATCTTTGTTTCCTTTACCATATAACTATTATAGAATCATAGATTTAAAGCTTAAAAGACAACCCCTTTTTATAGAAGGGGCAGAATTTTTTTTGGAAGGACCATGTCTGACAGAGTCCTCTGAAATCTTGCTTTCTGCTGAAGTATTTGCTCTTCCTGTGTCTCCAAGAAAGTTTCATGGTAATCAGAATATTTCAGTACTTCTCCCCTAGGTTAGATCATTTTCTAAACAATGAGGTTTAACAAGTCTGACATGGAGACCAAAAACATAAAAAAATAGAATAGTAATATCACCAAAAACCCTATAAAAGATGTTTGAGCAAGATTATCCTTTGACAGACTATTTGAACACAATTCTGCACATAAAATATTTTTTATAGAAGAAGAAGCTGAGGCCCAGGGTGGTTTAATATTAACTTAGAATATTTCTAAAATCACCCGACAGCTCTAAATCTCATGATATTAAGAACTGACACATTGTGTTGTGTCCTTGATCCATTCTAGTCAGTTTTCCATTTCTGATACTTGTATCATATCAAGGGATTTTCTGTGGGAGAAAATGGTCACTCTATATGTCCAACTTCAGATGTTTTTTCTAATAATCTATGATTTATTATCCATGAAAGAATCTAAATTTTGTATATACAGCATCAGCCTCTATGATCTCCTAGAGTAATGTGTTCTACAAGTTTTCCATTCACTCCACAAAGCTTTTTTTTTAACCTCAGTTTAACCTCAAAACTTATTCTAGTATATCACAATATGATGACATAATACTAATGTTCACATACCTTTACAACTTCATAAGCTTTAGAAGAGTTTCTTTTCAATATCTCCAGAAAGGAGTCCTAATGCAAATATATGCAAATTAGAAGAAAAAGAAGAAAATAACATTTATTCAATCTATATCCTGATCTGGTCTAAGTTGTATTAGTGACCCCCAAGAAAGAGATCCAAAAATCATTGATTGTAGATTGCTCCCTTACAACCGAAGCACAATATTCTGGAGAAAACTTAGGCACAAACCCCTCTCCTCACAGGTTTCAATCCCCTTTCAAGCCCAAGAACTCCAAAGCCTGCTTGGGACATGAGTCATTCTCTAAACCACATGCACTAAAACTCAAGAAAGCACTTGCAACACCCCCTTTACTCTGTCCTCAAGTCCTGAAATCACTGGGTACTAACACTTAGGCAACTTAGCTAAACTTATATTTATCATGTTTAAACCACAGTGGATGACTTAGTGAAACCATAAAAATTTCTCCATGTCCTCATTAGCAAGGCCCTCCTTCATCTTTCCTTATAAAGAAGAGAACAGCCTTTCTATTCCTCTGCATCAGTGGGCTGAATGGCATGTGCACTCCACACTTCCAAAGGCAAGCTGACATTGGTTGTTGGCGCTGCCCCCTCCCCCAGCCACTGCCCAAAGTTAAAAAAGCATTCCTGCCAGAGACAAAATAAAAGATTACAGATTGTTGAAACTCTTTGTTTGCTTTCTAAAATGAATGGATCCCTTCAGAACTCTCAGACGCGACAGGCTGGTGCGTGCTGTGTCCCCACATACATTCCTTTTGCTTTGGTCCTCTCTCTGTCTCTCTCAAGCACACTTGCACCGCTATTCTTGCATTCCTCCCACCCTCTCATCAATGCCAGTTGGTGGTCCATGGGCTGACCAGTGAGGCTTCTGGTGACCTGGAACAACCCAATGAGGGAAGCTGACCAGGCACAGGCATGGAGATTCCTGGTAGCTAGGGTGGGGAAAGGGGGATGGGGCTTTTGGAGGGGACTTGTCTGAAAGGATCCCTCTCACCTGCTGAAGCATTTGCTCACCCTGTGCCTCTGATAATGAGAATGTTTCAGTGTTTCTCCTCCAGGTTACATTGTCTCCTACTTATAGAATAGTTTACCATCATAGTTTCATATGGACAATTAAGTAGCATAATCAATAGCGAGGGACCTGAACCAAAAAGTCTCATCTTCCTGAGTTCAAATGTGACCCTGAGAAAATCATTTAGCCTTGTTCACCTCAGTTTCCTCATCTGCTAAAATGAGCTGGAGAAAGAAATGGCAAACCACTCCATTTTCTTTGCCAACTCCAAATGGGGTCACAAAAAGTCTGGTATGACTAAAAAACAAACAAAACAAAAAAGTTTCATGTGGCAAGTTCTTTATTTAGATAAGCTAAAGCATGGAAGAAAGGGAAGTAGAAATTGCCCATGAAAAAACATTCACTCTCTTTTAGCCTGAAGTTCCTGTTAAAGTGAGCCTTGGACATTTCTCCATGTGGAATAGGTATAGAGACCAGCCCTGGCATTCCATTGGCAGAGGGAATTTCCAGGTGAGAAAATTTCCTCTAACAAGACAGGTCCCTGCCTTCTCTACAACTTGTAATCTTAGAGAGTTTCCGAGCACACTATTAGGATAGGTGACTTAGCCAGGGCTGCATAGTCTCTGTCAGAGACAAAGCTTAAACCCAGACTTTTTTGACTTCAGTGTTGGTTCTCCATTAACAATACCATGCGGCTTGTCTTTCCTATTTGAGTCAGTGAAAATTGTGAAATGTAACAATCTGTACCTCTACATATTCATACCAATCACTGAATTAGTGAGTTATACAGAGTGCAAAAATCTAGACACAGGTGGACAGATGGAGCTTTGGACTTGGAATCACGAAGACCCTTATTCGAATATGGCTTCAGATACTTGTTAGCTTTGTAAAAACCCTTCATAAGTCACTTATTCTCTCTAAGCCTTGGTTTCCTCACTTGAAAAATGAAGGCAATTATAAGATCTTTAAGGTGACTTCCTGATATTAATCTGCATTCCTATAGATATCTGCTCCAGATTTTTTTTTCCTTCTGAACAAACTTTTTTTTAAAGACTGATCATTTAAGAGAATATCCAAAAGATTATTATTGAGGCTTCAAACTACATTCAGAATATATATATATATATGTATATATATATATATATATATATACATATATATATATATTTAACTATCATTTAAGAGAACTTAATTATCAAATAAATTAAGTTTTTGCCTTAAAACAAAGATCAAATTCTGCAAATTAGTGCTTTTGTGAAAATGAAATACATAAATATCACGTGAAATAATAAAACAACAATTAAAGCAATTTCTGAAAGCTTATAGTATTACTCTTAATTATTGCATTTATAGTATATGGTCCTTTCCCTGCTCTCCTCCCCAGTAACATATCACTATTCCAGGATCACAGATTCACAAAAATCTCCTTCAAAGGCAGATCTCCTTTCTGACAGTTACGATATAAGGAAATAGGGGACCATGGTGAAGGCAAAACACTAAGTTTTAGAATTTTACCCTAGGGAGGTTTAAAAGCTGCCTCAAAATAAGCCATCAAATCATGGAAGGAAAAACACGAAGCATTAGCATAGCATATTGCTTAAGTCTGGCTTATTTTAAAGGGGGAAGTACAAATCTGGACATCTCAAAGTTTTACTAACACTGTAACTCATTATGTATATGTAAAAATAGATCTAGAGAAAGCAAACATTTGTACAGGGAGAGTGATGTAGTAGTTAAAGGGATGGACTTCCCCAATTGATAAATGATCAAAAAAGGAACAATTTTTAGATGAAGAAATTAAAGCCATTTATTTAAAAATATTCTAAATTAATGCTGATTATAGATACAAATTAAAACAACTCTGGGGTACTACTTCATACCTCTCAGATTGGCTAAGCTGACAGGAAAAGATAATGATAAATATTGGAGGGGATGCAGCAAACTGGAACACTAATGCATTATTGGTGGAGCTGTAAAATGATCCAATCATTCTGGAGAGCAGTTTGGAACTATGCCCAAATGGCTATCAAACTGTACATATCTTTTGATCCAACAGTCTTGCTACTGGGTCTGTATACCAAAGAGATCATGAAAGAGGAAAAAGGACCCACATGTGCAAGAATGTTTGTAGCAGCACTTTTTGTAGTGTAAGGAACTGGAAATTGAGTGAATGCCCATCAGCTGAATGATAGCTGAATAAGTTATGGTAAATGAATGGAATGGAATATTATTGTTCTATAAGAAATGATGAGCATACTGATTTCAGAAAAGCCTGGAAAGATTTAGATGAAGTAATGCTGGGTGAAGAAAACAAAACCAGAGAACAATGTATACAGTATCAGTAAGATTATGTGACAATCAACTGTGATGGACTTGGATTTTCTTAGCAATGTGGTAATTCAAGACAATTCCAATAGTTGGAATGGAAAATGCTATTCACATTCAGAAAGAGAATTATAGAGACTGAATGTGGTTGGAAACAAAGTATTTTGACATTTTTGTTTGCTTGCTTGCTTTTTCTTTCTCTTAGTTTTTTTTCCCTTTTGGTCTGATTTTTCTTGCACAATATGACAAATATGGAATTCTTTGAGAAGATTGCACATATTTAACCTAAAAATAATAATTACCAATATCAATAATATTTTATATATCATAAATATTTGATTTACATAAAGCATATGTAAAGTCAGCTGTTATTAATCTAAATTGAAATTTTAAAAGGTTAGCCTTAACAACAACAACAACAACGATAATAATAATAATAAAAAAGATGGGCTTGGAGTCAGGAAGATCTGGATTCAGATTTTGCCTCCAATTCTTGTATAATCAGAGGCTATGAGCCTCAGTTTCCTCATATAAAAAATAGATTATTTTATAAGGAATTTGTATTTGATATCCTCTGAGGTCTCTTCAATTAATCAATAAATATTTATTAAGTGCCTACTATGTGTCAGGCATTGGGCTAAGTGTTAGGGATACAAAAAGAGACAAAAGACAGTCCCTGCCCTCAAATAATTAACAACCTAGTGAGGAAGATAGCAGGCTAACACATAGAAAGTAAGCATTATACAGGATATATATGAAATGATTAACAAAAGATAGGTACTAAAAATTTTTAAGCAACAAAATGGATGATCATTTAAACAAATTAGCAGCATAGAGAAGGATTGAGCATAATTCCATAATATAAATAAACCAAAGAGGTAAGATCTCACTATTTAATAAAGTCCTGGGAAAAACTATAAAGCAATTTGCTGGAAGTGAGAATTAGATGATCAGCTCCCACATAGATCACAGAAACTCCAGATGGATATATTCCATAAATATTCCACATTGTAGACAAATTTGAGAAAAAGCACTAGAATTAAGAAGAGTTGAGGAAGGCTTCCTATAGAAGGTAGAATTTTAGTTGGGACTTAAAGGAAGCTAGGGAGGTCAGGAATTGGAGCAGAGGAAAGGGGGAGAGGGAGAGCCTTCAAAGCATGGGCTCAGCCAGAAAGAATGCCAAGAGCCAAGAAATGGAATGTTCTTATGATCTCTGTTTACAGCAGGAAAACAAGAGCTTTGGAATGCTTATTTATACAGTTTGAAATTTAATAGGGATAAATAAATGTAGAGTCTTACAATTGTGTTCAAATAAGTAACTTCACAAGTACAAGATGGGAGGGAGGGTAAGGTTTAGATGGCATTTGAAAAAGATTTGGGCATTTTTTTAGTCATTGAACATTTATTAAGCCTCTGCTGGATGCCAGGCATTGTGTTAAGGGCAAAATTCAGTTCCTTTTCTTAAGGAGTTCACAATCTAATGGGAGAAACCACATGCAAATAACTATGTTCAGACAATATGTGTGAAGGATAAATTTCAGACAATCAACAGAGGGAAGATACTAGAATGAAGGAGAGTCAGGAAAGGCTTTTTGTAAAAGGGTGAGATTTTAGCTAGGAACTGAAGGAAGCCAGGAAGAAGCTAGGAGACAAAGATGGAGAAGGAAAGCATTCCAGACATGAGCAACAGCCAATGAAAATTAGTAAATTGCAGTCTCGATGTGAATCATCCGTGTGACATGGCAGCCAAAAAAACTAATGTGATCTTGGCTGCATTAAGACAGACATTGCTTCTAGGAATACGAAGGTCATAGATCCATTATACTTTGCCTTGGTCAGACCACATCTGGAATATTGTATTCAGGAAATAGCACCATGGTTAAAGAAAGACATTAATGAGTTAGAGAACAATCAGAATGGTGAAAGATCCCAAATCTATACCATGTGAAGATCAGTGGAAGGAAATGGAGATGTTTAGCCTAGAGGAGAGATTGCTCAGGGGGACATGATAGCTGTCTTCAAGTATTTGAATAGTTGTCATGTAAAAGAGGGATTAGATTTATTCTTTTTTGCCCCTAAGCACAGAAAAGATATGAATGGAAGTTGGAAAGAGTCATAGGCTCAAAGTCAGGGGAAACTCGCTAGCATTTAGAGCTATTCTAAAATAGAAGAGATTGTTTTGGATGGTAATATATTTCCTTTCATTAAAAGTTTTTAAGCAAAGACTAGATAGCAGTCACCAGGCATATAATAATGGAGATGGGGGAAGATATGAATCGGACTAACCACTTGTTCTATTGTTCTGATTCATTCGACACATCACTAGGAAAGATCATAGTTCTGCATGCATCTCACACACGATTTAGTCAAATGAGTCAATGTAGAAAATTCTCTCTGGTTTTCAGAAGCTTCATCACATGAAAACTAGAAAACAAGGTTGTCAATTCAATCAATTCAACCAACATTTAATTCATTAGGAAGATAGATTTCATGAGGAAAGAACTTTAAAGGCCGTTTTATCTGACTCACTCTTTTAAAGAAAATTAAAATGAAAGCTAGAAAAGCCTAAGTATTTTCCTAAATTCACACAGTCCTAGATACTGTGGATTAAAACTCAAAACAAAACAGTTCTCATTCTCAAATAGTTTTTTGCACACTCTGGAAATGTGTAGGCCTTAAGAGGTCTTTAAGTAGAATCCACAAGTACTATGGTAAATTGGAAGCCTATGTCTTAAGGATTCCTTCCTTCTAATTCAGAAATTTTATGACATGATACTTGATAGAACTATGTTTTATTTTCAATTTTATTAAGTTCATAATGTTTGTTGTTCTGTAAGATTGAAAAATCCCAACTGTCTAGATTATTGAATTTCAGCTTCATGTAACTTTGTACAAATTCATCCATTTGTTTAGGCCTCAACTCTCTTCTCTAAAAAATGAGCTTTATCATTTATATTAGGTAATCAATAAAATAAATACTAGCAGAATACCTCAGGGTCCTCTGCTTGGCTCTATATTCAACACTATTATCAATGAATTTGGATGCAGGCATGGGTGGTAGGACGGTCAAATTTATTCATGACACCAAGCTGGAAGATATGGCTTGCATTCTGAATCATAGATTTGGATCAAGAGTTAGGATCTAAAAACTCATTCTACTAGAATGAGAGACTAAATCTAATAAATTGAGATTTCATGGGGCTAAATTTAAAGTCCCCTACTTGTATTAAAAAAAAAATCAGCTGCTCAAATGTAGACAGGAGTGGTATGATCATATAATAATTCTTGCAAAAAAAAATCTGTGAGTTTTAGTGGATTGTAAAGTCAATGGAAGTCAATACCATGATGGGATGAAAGAACTAGTTTTTGCTAGTCAAGCTCTCTATTTGTGTCCATGATTCTCATTCTATGCCATCTCTTCCTTATCCTTTTGTTCCATCTCTATTTCTCCTCCAAGAGATCATTCTCTGCTGCTAACAAACACATCCAAATTTCCTCTCCATTAAAAAGCTTCACTTAAAAATAAGAAGGGACTTTAGAGTTCACCAAGCCCAATTCCTTCATTTTACAGATGAGGGAACTGAAGCACCAAAGCTGAGTTACTTACCTAAGGTTACAAAAATAGTGAGTCCCAGAGTCATTTCCTCTGCATACAAATCTTCTGTCCTTTCCACTATAACATATTGCCTCTATTTAGCTCGTCAAGTTATTGTCCTCTATCTCCCTTTCACAGCTAATCTCCTAGAAAAAGCTGTCTTCATTTATTGCTTCCATTTCCTTACATCAATTCAATTACTCAGTCCTTGAAAATCTGGTTTCTAAAAACCACTATTAAAATGAAACTGCTTCCTCTAAGATAACCAATGACCTCTTAATTATTAAATCAAATGGCCTCTTCTCTATTTTGACCTTCCTTGACTTCTCTGGAGCATTTGACACAATTGAATATTCTGATTATTTTTCCTCCCTAAATTTTTGTGACATTCCTCTTTCTGGGTTCTTCTTCTGGCTATAGTACATTTTGCTAGATCATCATCTATTTCTCACCCCTTAACCATAAGTGCCCCTGAGTCCTTTTCACTTCTCTCTCTCAATATTGTCTCTCCTGATGATCTCATCAACTTCCATGGGTTCAATATAATTGAATATCAATACCAATAACTCTAAGATCTACAGATCCAATCCAATCCAATCCAATCTTTTGAGCTGGAGGTCTACATAATGATGCATAACCCTGCAGGTCTACCTAAAAACACCTAAAACTAAATTTATATAAAACAGAACTCATTATCTTCTATCTGAAATCACCTCCCAGATGTAGCCTTCTCTATTTTTGTTGAGGATATCATCATCTCCTCTGTCACCTAGGCTCATAATTATGAAGTTATTATAATCTATTCATTCTCCCTCATCCCCCATATTCTATCAATTGATAATCTTATTGATTTTATTTGTATAACATTTATTTTATCCATCTTCTTTTCTCCACATATATGATCACACCCATTTCAGGCCTTCATCACCTCCTTCCGGGACTATTGAAATATTTTCTTAATTGGGTTCCATACTTCCAATGCTTTCTTTATCTAACCCCTAGATTAGCTAAAACACAGGAAAGATCATGATAAATGTTGGAGGGGATGTGGGAAAACAGGGTCACTAATACATTGTTGGTGAAGTTGTGAACTGATCCAACTGTTCTGGAGAACAATATGGAACTGTGCCCAAAAGGCTATCCAACTGTGCATACCCTTTGATCCAGCAGTGTCCCAAATAGATCATAAAAAAAGGAGAATGATCCATAAATGCAAAAATGTTTGTGGCAGCCCTTTTTTGTAGTGACAAGGAACTGGAAATTGAGTAGATGCCCATCAATT
Organism: Sminthopsis crassicaudata; assembly: GCF_048593235.1. Lineage (NCBI taxonomy): Eukaryota > Metazoa > Chordata > Mammalia > Dasyuromorphia > Dasyuridae > Sminthopsis > Sminthopsis crassicaudata. The sequence goes on along the minus strand of NC_133617.1, from coordinate 173,234,649 downwards.
GGAGAATGGCTGAACAAGTTATGATCAGCAGGATGATTTTAGAAAGGCCTGGAAAGACTTACATGAACTAATGCTAAATGAAGTGAACAGAATCAAAAGAACATTGTACACTGCAGAAAAAAGAATATGCAATGATTAATTCTGATGGATGTACCTTTTTTCAACAATGAGGTGATTCAAGTCAATTCCAATAGAGTTGTGATGGAAAGAACCATCTGCATCCAAATAGGGACTGAATATGGAACACAACACAGTATTTTTCACTTTTTTGGTTATTTGCTTCCTTTTTGCTTTCTTTCCCTTTTTTTCTTTTTGATCTGATTTTTCTTGTGCAGCATTATATATATAGAAGAAACAATATGTTTAACATATTGGATTACTTGCTATCTAGGGGAAGAAGTGGAAGAAGGGAGGAAGAAAAAATTTGGAACACAAGGTTTTGCAAGAGTGAATGTTAAAAACTATTTTACATATATTTTGAAAATAAAAACCTATTATTAAAAAAGATATTATGATCGTTAGGTGTGTATATAGAGAATATTTGTAGCCAAGGTATAACAACTCTTGGTTACTGAAAGTCTTTTCTTGAAATCATAGCTGAAATTCTTTTTTGGTATAAGGGTTCATGTGCTTTGAGGCTGGCTTCTTCCTCTGCTCACTATCTTTCTGGACCTTTTTGTCCTAACTATGTCTATTTCTGTTCCCAGTTGGATGTGTTGTTTTTCTCCATTTACATGGTAATTGTGAATAGGAGAAGTATAATATTCCCTTTAGTCTCACTTCTACCTCTCCCTAGGTTGCTTTCCTCTGGAATAGGGGCAAAAGTTTTGTTTTTTCAAGATGCTCCTAAGTGTGGAAGCCCTTGAATCTTAATTTCTTTGCTTTTGGACTAACTTATGAAAGACTTTCATTATCTCAGGGGCATTATCAGCTTATTTAATTAGTCAATCACACTGGTCCCTGATCGACCCAATCAAAGAGATTCATACCTCATAAAGGAGCTAGAGTTAAAATCAAGTATACCAAACACTTCATATCAAAGCCTTACCCTTACTACATTACATTTATTGAAGTAGAGGTATAGCCCCCATCCCTTACAAGCAAATATAATCTTCTTTATTTGACATTTAAAGTCCTTCACAATCTGTATTCAATTTTTTTTGAATAATTTTATATACAGAACAAGATGGACTTGCTTAGTCATGAGTGAAAACTTAGTAATTAGAGGTGAGGAGAGGATAGACAGGAGAGTTATCTTTAAATATTTGAAAGACAATTTTATGGAAGAAGTGTTGGGATTTCTGTCTTGGCCCAGGGAGGAAAATGAAGGGAAATGACTAAAAGTTGTAGAGAGACATATTTGAGGACAAATATTCCAACACTTAGAGCTTTACAATTGGACATTCTGGGGAAATAATGAGTTCCTTCTCACTGAAGATCTTTCTATAGAAGATGGATGATGAATTGGAAACATTGTATAAGGCAATAAATATCCTCTGAGATGCCTGCTAATTTGTAATTGTGCGAATTAAGCTCCAGATAGAAACTGAAAAAAATAGAACAAGGTCCCCTTTAGCAATTAAGAATGAGATTAAGCATCCTTTTAAAACAAAGATTATCAGAATGTAATAATAACTCACATCCATTCAGATTTTAAGATTTACAAAATTCTTTCCAATCAACAACCATATGAGATAGGTAGTACAAATAAAATTACTCTATTTTTCATATAAGAACATTGAAACTAATGAAGTTGCCAAGGCCATAGAGCTGGAAAATAGGGAGGAAACATGATTCAGTAGCAAGAATATGAGGTTTGGAGTCTTAGAACCCATGTTCAATCCTACCTTCTGAGGACTACTATCTGCTCCACTATGAGTAAATCATCTAACCTTCTTGGTTCTTAGTTTGCTTATTTATAAAATGAAGAATTTGAACAATATGGCTTCTCAACTCCCTTTCAGCTTGATCCTGGGAAGTGCATGTCAAAACTTGAATCTAGGTACTCTTATTTGGCATTGGGTACTTTTTCAATTATACTATTTCCTCCAAAGACTGAAATAGCTCTCAAGAAAAAAAAAGAAAAAAAAAACCTCAAGAAGGGTTGTAATGCCTTTTTAAGTTAAAATTGTTCAGTAAACAAAACTCTGCCTTCTCTTGCTCCCATAGCCTTTTTCTCCACTTTCTTATATAGGAAGAATAACAAAGTCCCTGTAACAAAGATGTATAGTCAAGCAAAACAAATTCCCACAATGGTTATGTCCAAATAAAATGTCTGTATCCTTAGTCCACATTTAGGAAGTAGGTAGCATGTTTCATCATTGAGGAAACCGTTTTCCTTGAATGATTGTCATTGCAAAACCCAACATAATTAATCCTCAGCCTTTCAGTTGTTAGTCTTTACATATTATTTGCTTTGATTTTTTCAAATAAATTTTTCTCGGGGCAGCTAAGTGGCACAGCGGATAGAGCACCAGACCTAAAGTCAAGAGGACATGAGTTCAAATATGGTTTCAGTTGTTTAACATTTCCTAGCTGTGTGACCCTGGGCAAGTCACTTAACCCCATCACCTCAGCAAAAATAAGTAAATAAATAAAATTTTTTTTAAATGTTTTTCCTGGTTCTGCTCACTTCACTCTGTATCAGTACACATAAGCCTTCCCAGGTTTCTCTGAAACCATCCCCTTCATTGTTTCTTACAATACAGTAGTATTCCATCATATTCATCCCATTCATATAATCTTCCAAAATAATAATCACATACTTGGTTTTCTTTTTTATGTCAAATCAAACAGAACATTTTACTATTAAGGAAATCTGCAGAATGTTATAAAGTTCTCCTATATGCCCATCTCTAAAAACTAATCTTAGAGATGGAAGGCCAAAAACTGTTCTTTCTAATGGAAACAGATACCAAAAATAATTTCCTGCTTATTGTCAAAAATTTACCTCTGAATGGAGAGGTATTATCTGCAAGAGATAAAACTTCATAAAATTATTTCTGCCCATTTTCCCTATAAGTTCTGATAGGGAACTCCCCCCCTACACACACACATACACACACACACACACACACACACACACACATACACACACACACACACACATACACACACACACACACACACACACACACACACACACACACACACACAAACGTGGTTAGGAGAAGGCCGAAGCTGCCCAACTGTTACACTAACAGGACAGAGCTGACGTTATAAAGTGAAAACCTTAGTAATGCTTGATGATGGGCTATTTCCAGGGAATCAGTGCTGCATTAAACTATGAAACTGGGGTTCCACCCTGAATCTGGAAACAGCTTTTCAAGGACAGCTGCTCTCTTGCCCTTTTTGCTTACATCATTAAAAGCAGAATTTTGATCCATCTGGGACTTGGAAAATACTGATTTCACTCCAACTCGGTCAGGAAAAAAAAAAAAAAAAAGGCTGATTTTCCATCCAAGTCATGTAGTCTGGTTGGAGTCCATCCCACTCACGGATACTTATTGTCTGGATCCACCAAACCTAATCTTGAGGCCCAGTGAAAAGGAGCAAACAGTACACTAAGATGCTGCTTCAGCTTTCTTCACCCCTCCCCCTCCTCTCATTACCCCTTTAAATGAAAACTGAAAAGGACTAAGACTGTCCACTGATGGGAATCTTGCCTCCTTACAGTAATCATGAAATCAGTGCCAGTGTTTTGTGTTTCCCCTAGGAGAATGAGTAACTAAGTTACTCAATTGTTTAATTAATGAATGTTCAATAAAGAATACATTCTACTGGAAAAGGTGGTGTGTATTCAATAGATAGAAAATGAGTGACAACAACTAAGTGCTACACCGGTATCCTTGGGATATTCAAAGAGCCGCGGGAAGGACCCCGGCCTATTGGCAAGATGCATTACGGAGGATTTATGGAAAGATTTGGCTATGGATCACACAGAATGACGAAGATGTGGGGGATTCTGTACCCACCATGCCATCTAAGCACCTAACTGTGTAAGGCAGTCTTGTGCAACATTCCGTACATCACTGAAGTCTTACACTCAAAGTATCTAATCAAACGATTGGCATTTTTGTTCTCCCTATAAAGTATTGATGAGTTAATGGTTCAACTTCAATCTTAAAGCAAGAAAGCTAGAATAGAAAACGCACAGTGTTCAAAAGCTGGAGGTTTAAATGGGGCAGATATCAAAGGAAGCATTCTAGTGAAAGAAAGACGTGGATAGGGGATGTTCAGGCCAGTACCAACAGAGACGTAAAATCTAACCTAAGGATCTTTCTTTCTGCTAACTAAACAAAGTCAGGGAAGGTCACTGCATGTGAGTGATACCCAAGACGGGCACTCATGAGAATTCAGGAAAGTAGGAAAGTTCTGTTGTTGGTGGTGGTTTTTTTTTTTTTTAACTTGGGATTTGTATCAGGGGCTCGCTGTAGACTGACGCTGGGTGTACTTTGAACATTGAAAAGAACAAAAAAAGCAAACAACTCTCCCCCATCCCAAAAGAGATATCAGCAGGGGTGGTTAGTAAAAAGGGGACTGGAGACAGAAAACCTTTTGTTCCTAGAGTTCGTTTCATGTAGAGATTGTGAGGTGAATGGCTTTGAAATGAAGCGGGTGTATGAAGGAGTTGCTAGGTCACAGGAAACAGGACTGTCAGAACTTGCTTTGTGGGGCAGATTTCTTTTAAAATTGAGTTAATCTTAAAAAGAATTTACTCTTTTTCCCTTGTGTATTTTTTTTTTTTTTTTTTTGCGGGAGGAGGAGGGAGCAACCAAGTTCGGAAACCTCTCGGTTTTTTCTTCCCGTTTTCCCATCCCTTTTCCGAGTTAAAAAAAAAAGTCTCCCTCTGCATTAAGCCTTCTTTGTCAGGCTTTTTAGAATTTAAGAGGTGGGGGGTGGGGGTGGGATCAGTTTTACCTTGTCCCGCGGAATCTCTCCTCGTTAGCCAATGAGGGGACGGTATGTAAATGAGTTCAGTAGTCACCCAGCCTCAATCAAAACAATGAGCTCAGAGACTTTTAGAAACTTAGTAACTGTACGGAGAGCTCTGCAGATTCAAGCAGACAAACCAGCCTCCAGCCTGGGACCACTCTCGTTTTGGTTGAAGGCAGCATTCCATGGCGAGGCAGATTCTTGAGCCTTCAATGCAGTCTCGTTAGCTCCAGAAAGGACTGAATTTACTGCTGCAGAGATGAAGTACAAGGTAAAAGAATCCGTCTTTTTGCAAGTTTCTGGCTAAGCTGGTTGATTTGCGTGTGCTCCCCCTTCTGAAGTGCCCTCCCTCGGGGACCTGAATAGCTGGAGCTGAAATACCCCAGGCTACATTTATCTTAGGAGCTCCGCGGAGACTCGGAGGGGACCCGTCCCTTCTGAAAGTTGTTGCAGGAAATGACCTGCCAGGGCTTTTTTTCGGAGTCAATTTAAAAGCAGCGGGTCAAGATATATACTGTTATTTGTCTCCCGAAAAAAGAGGAGGCACTCGCGAAAGTCTACCCCCTGTTTTTTCCCCAGAGCCTCCGGGGCTTCGGGAGGGCACCTCTCCGAAGGGGAATGGAAGCTTGCTGGATCTCCAAACTGGTTTCCCTAGAGGATTTATTTCAGGTCCTTGAAAGTGCCCTGGTTTTAGGCGGAGAAAACAGTGTGCCATCTGAGTTTTAGTGAGAGATACCGAACCCCCCGGCATCTTAACTGGGTTGTTGATGTTCTGAGATCCCTTCTCCCCAGTCCTACGGCAAAGCCGGGTGTAACAATTTTTTTTTTATTTTTTTTTTCCTGACCTGAGAGCTTGCTCAAGTGTATTTATTATGCCTGAAAATCCTAAGCTTAATTTTCTTTTAGTCTCCTGCAAGGAGGTTCTTGTTCCAGCAATTCAACCCCTGCATTGATTCTTGGCAAAAGAAGAATGGAATTTACTCTGTCTCTTTCACTTTATTGTACTCATCTGTGCTAGGGAATGAGCATGCAAACCTTATCTAATGTGAGGAGCAGTTATAATGGGGGGGGTAGGAAGATGGAGTAGGATACCTTGTACTGCTTCTGAGAAGTGAATCATGAACATCTATATTTCAAAAGAAAGCTCCATAGAGAGAGACAGAAACACAGTTAGGAACCGTCACTGGTACTTTTTTTATTGGAACTTTGTATTTACTGATTGACATTCAGTATTGTGCTTGTTTGGAAAGTCTTTCTAACTTTTTCCTATAATTTGAACTGCTTCATGCCCTCGGTTTCTGACTGTGCAGGTTGTGAATAATGTGCTCTAATATCTGTTAGCAATAGGAATCAGTTATGGTTATATTGTCGGTCACTTTTTGATTGCAATAATGGGGATAAAATTGTACAAAATAACGAATATCTTCATCGTTTTTACTTTAATTGCACTGAAAGGCATTTACTTAGCTCATAGTGCAGCAAGGGATTCACCTACTCCAACCCCCTCATTTTACAGATGAGCAAACAAGTCCAGGAGAACTTGCTCTCTAGTAATTAGCAAAGATGAAGCTTGAACACAGTTCTTTTGTTCCAAATTCAAGACTCTTCCCATTCTACTTCACCTTCTCTATGTCTTGGCAGAAATGCAAGCTTCTTAGTCCTTTCGGTCAATAAGTGATATTTAAATTCCAGCTAAAGCATTGTTTTATATAGCTAAAAGAAACTGCTGCCCATTGAAATGTTATACTATGAGATGAGTATTTCCCCTTTAATAAAATTGTAGTTCACCACACCAGGATAAGATTTTGGGAGTGATTTTCTCCCCTTATGGACATAAGCATTTCCTAAACTGTATTGCTTTCTTAAATAATTTGCAGAATCAACCAATCAATTATCAAGAGGTGGAGGTGAAAATAGTTTTACCTTATCCCAATGAATTTTCTCCTCCAGCCAATGAGAGGACGTTATGCAAATAAGTTCAATTTATTTAGAGCCTACTAAGTGCCAGGCACTGGGAATACCAATTACAAAATATGAAAATATTCTGATGGGGAGAAGCTTTTGTTGTAAAAGAAAAGATAAATCTGTGTGAAAATGCATGCAATGTAAATATAAAGTTAATAAATACAGAAGTACATTTGGCTGCATTGATCTGAGGCTATGACAAGAACCTTGTTCTAAGAAAAAGAAATTATTTCATAATCCTATATACAGTCACACCAATGGTGGATTTTAACATTAAAATTTTTAAGCAAAAGACCAAAATTATTTTGAAATCTGTTACCTCCTTACATTTACTTTACTTTTATGGAAGATGAAGGACATATGTCATCTCTGTAACTGACAATGACAGTTATAATTGATATTCAAGGAGAAAACCTTACTATTGTTTATGTTTTATGTCTGACCAACAATGAGAATGATAGCTGACTTTAATGTTATGTAAAACACAAAGAGAAGTTGACTGGGTTAAGGTCTTAAGTTCTAGTCCCAAATCTGCCACCAATTTGGTGTTTTAGCAAACCATAGTCTGAGTCATTGTATTAGAATTTTTTTTGAGCTCTAAATCTGATGAGCATATGATTCATACATACAACCTTTTTTTTAATTATAGTTGTTTATTGACAAAACATATGCATGGGTAATTTTTCAACATTGACCCTTGAAAAAACTTCTGTTCCAACTTTTCCCTTCCTTCCCTCCACTCCCTCCCCTAGATGGCAGGTAGTTCCATGCATGTTAAATATGTTAAAGTATATGTTAAATACAATATATCATACATACAATCTTATGATGGATAGAAGATAAGTCTGATAATTTCAATTTTGCTTGCCACAAAAAAGGGCAGGTTAATTGAGGTTAAGTTCCTAGTGGCAGAAGCAGGATTAGAACCTGGTTCTTCTAATTACCAAATTACTAGATTTCTGTGTTCTGTTCACTACACTACAATGTCTCCCTAATGAAACACCTCAATAATAATAAATCTAATCCCTCTGTGATTCCTTTCAAACTTTTCACACCAAAAAGAAAAAAAAAAAAGAAAAGAAAAGAAAGGGGGGAAAAATCTTCACAGTGGGATATGACCCTATGTTATGGGAACCCATCCAGTATTATGAACATGAAATGAAATGCTATTTGGATGAAAAATTTCCCTTCTTTGTACTATTCATATGCCTCCCGTCGTTAGAAGTGGTGAATTTTGTTTGGGAAGCTGATTCATGGAATAGACTAGACAAAGAGACAAGAAGAAAATACTATATTGAGAGAATTGGGTTTATAGCTTACATAAAGTATCCTGCTTGACTGGTATATTTACTTCGCCCAGGAAGTTTAAGCTACTTTACTTAAAAGTATTCATGCAGGACAAATACTCATAGGCTATGCCTGGGTTAATGCAGTAAATTTGGCAGTTATTGGGTTAATTTCATTGAGTATACACTGTAAGATTAGATAATTACTTCATTGTAAACTCCTAGAATTGATAGTGATGTAATTGACTCTATACACAGCTTCACTCTATATTTACAAATTTAAACCCAATTAGGGCCTTTAAAATATTCTTTGATAATTCAGGACCAATAGAAGGTTTAGAGGTTTAATTGTTCCATATTGGCTATAATAAAAGATCATATTAATTAGACAATAGCTAGTTGTCACTTCACTAGAGGCAAGGGACACACAAACACAATCTTAGGCTGATTTTCAGTTTCATAGCAATCCTGAGAATAGTGCTTAAAGAAGTAATTTCTTAAATTTCTTAAAAAGCATGAATTGCTTTTTAGACATACCCGAAGACAGTGTCCTCATTCTTTTGTGAAAAGACCATAGTCATTGTTTTCATGTGTCCAGTTTCTCTTAGAGCTAGTCCATTATTTTGTACTATGGATATAAAATTTTGGGGGCCTAGTTTCTTAATAATTTTCTACATGTTTCTGTATCTATAGTGAGAATTCACTAATTTGTCTATAGTACTTCTTTGACTTATTTTCCTCACCTGCCTATAGACAAATTTCCATTTGTTGAGCTAACAGAGAGGGAGACAGTTGGTCTTGGTATATCCAGGAAGATGATGTGAATAAGTATATGTACAGCTGTGTTTGACTAGGATTCTGAGATTTCTTTCTCTATCATAAGGCTTTTCTTCAACTCTGTGAGCACTCAATAAGTGCTGTTTTGTTGACTTTTAAGACTTACTCCAGCTTCACCTTTGATTTCATCTGTGACCTTGCCAATTTCTGAACTTCTTTGCCTCTCCAATCCTTAAATTCTGCTGGTTTATTTTTGCCATATAAGGATTTTTTAAAAAACCATTCCTGTAAATCATCCATCTGAGCATGGAAAAAAATAGGCACACTGTCAACAAGGTGATTTAGAAACACTACATTAAATTCTTACACAGAATCTTGAAGTGATCAGTAACATTCCAACCAACAAGCAAGTTTTAATTAAGATTTGGCCCCATGAAAATTGCTTGAAAGGTCTTTGAAACACTTTCTGTATATGGAATATGCAAATCTGATAAGAAAGAATGGAAAAGAAGTTGGCTTGACCATAGTCTGTATTGATTATTATCCTTCCATTCAGTCCCAATATGCTTTCTGCTATTTTGTTTAAGGTAAAACTTCAGATTTTTTTATCTTCTTTTCTATAAGTTCTATTGCATGTACTCCAAACTCTCTTTAATGAGTCCTTGAAAAGAACTGAGTCACCTTTTATTTTAAGAATCAGCTTAAAATAAAAGCAATGGCTATTTGTATAATATCATTATAGGAAATCATTAACATTTTGGGAGCTGAATTATTCAAGTGTCAGTGAACCAGAACATTTTCCTAGACACCAAGGTGATGTGCCCATACAACCCAATTTAGCAGGCTGCACAGTGTGTAACATACCAAGGATTCCTTTAGCATCTTTTCATCGCTGGAATACACATCAGTCCTGTTCTCAGAATTCATCAGTGACTTCCTGTCTGCTTCACAGTCTTGTAAAGAAATCTCTTTCCTAACTCTTAAGATCCTTTGTTGTTGTTTCTTATTCCAAACTTTGACCCCTTGCCCACGTCATTTTCCATTTTTCATCCAATTTTCTATGAACTTCAGATACAATCTCCTTTTGGTGTCTGTCTCTCTGTGTGTGTCTGTCTTTCTCTCTCTGTGTTTTTCTGTGTCTCTGTCATTTTCTATCTCTCTGTCTCTCTCCTCTCTGAGTGTCTCTCTGTTTATATGTCTCTGTCTCTCTACACACACATACACACACACACACACACACACACACACACACACACTTACACACTTGAGCCCCTTAAGACACAGTCTTGTGTTATCCCTTTCTTTTTCATCTGTGGAAGAATCATTCTCTTCACTTGACCTTATGTCTGTCCTTTTATGCCCATATGACTCTGTTGAGGTTCAGTCACTTTCCACAAGTAAAATCTCCCTACTCATTCACTCCATAAAAAAATCTAAACATTTGTTTCTCTAATTCCCTTATAGTCCCTTTACTCTCTTCAGCTCCCCATGGATGTAATTACCACCTCCTTACTAATTAACTCTATCCAATCCAATCACTATCTAAATGATACCTTGTATGTAACCTTGACTGTGTGTGTACTTGTCTGGACTGGCCTGTTTGAAGTCAGATTCTATGAGTGCAAGCAAAGTTATCCCATATTTTCAAGTAAAGGCAGCTTTACATTAGCACCAAATAGAGGCCATAGTACAAAGGGCTGATAGACTGGGACACTCTGTGGTAGTGTTCATGATCACACTTAGGGAGAAAATGTTCACTTAGCACTGGTTATCCCAAGGGTGTGGGGTTGTTGTTATTGAGACCTGTGATTTCATTGGTATAATCACCTCCAGTAATTCAGATGGACAGCCTGGCTATAACTGACAATCTTCTAGAGAGAGTTCCTTAGGGCATTGAAAAGCAGGGTAACTTCACCTCAGTCACTAGTGAGAGTCAGAAGTGGGATTTGAAACTTTTATTGTCCTTTGGATCTTAGATCTAATACTGATAAATTCAGCTCTGTCCCCTCAATTTATAGATTAGTAAACTGAGGCCCAGGGATTAATTAAACTAATTAATTAAACTGATTAATTACCTTGCCTAAATCTCAGAGACAGGATTGGAATCCGAGGATTCTAACTCTGTAGCCTGTGCTTTTACCACTGGACCACAGAAACTCCTAAGGTTTGTTTTTTGTCCCCAGATTCTTCTAGATTTACACACACTTTAGAGATCCAGGCTTAGATAGGAAACTGAAGGATTTAAATGTCCATCCGATTTACTCCACTCCACTGATTTAATATTATAATGTCATTTTAATGAGTTACTATCATCAGCATAATCAACATTGAAGCACTTACTCCATGATAAAGCCTCTATTCTGGTTAAGCATTGTGGAGGATACCATCTTGGAGCCCAGAATCTAGTCAGAAAAATAAGACAGGGAGAGATACAACTACAATCAAATGATTCAAAGCCAAAACTGCCAATTGCTAATTAAATTGTACAGTCCAACCTCTCAGAAAAGAGAAAAAGTTCACTAGAGTTTTGTTTTGTTTTTTCTTAGATTATTACCCATAGATGGAAAAGTACAAAGGGGGGAGAGATTAAGGAATTGAGAATATCATAGTTTATAAAAGCCACCAATAAATTAAGGTAGAAGGGGGAGAGACCAGGGCGGGAGACAGTTTTGAGGGAAGTTCAGGGTAGACTACAATCTTTATCCCATTTCAACCAGAGTGACGCAAATGTGAAACATAAGGTCTTGGTTCTTGGTTTTCTATTTTTAGATAATTTGGGGGGTTAGAGAGAAATCTAAACAAATTGGCTTGAGATGCCAGCCATTTGCACTGTGGCACCACTGTATAAGTAACATATAGACTTAATTACCAGAACTGTTTGCCAAGACAAACAAAACAGTGTCACTAGGACAAAATACTATATTTCCCAGCCTCAAATGCCCAAGAGGAGCTGCCTGTTTCCTAGGCAATGAATGACTACAAAGCACTTGGCCACGGAAAGAGAAAAAAAGGGAGTGTTTGTACTTTGCCAAACCCAAACCCTCTATCTTATTTACCCTGGACATTCCAGAAGCCTTCCCATGGTCGTTAAGGTATAGAGAAGGATCATGGTGAGAGATGGGCACTGCTATGGACTACAATTCAAAAGCCCAGGCCCAAAACAATCTTCCTCACCTGTCATTAGGTGTCCTGTTAATAGCCTCACTCCTCAGCCCTCTAAGAACAAGTTTACACTGTATAGGCAAAGTTAATGAACAGCCTGAGAGTCTTTCACTATGGTGGTACTTCCTTATGGTATAAGAAAGACAACATAAGTCGCAGTATTAGCTATGGCTCTAGAAAACATAGTGAGGAAGATAAGAGAGAAAGAGGTTTTCTTTTGGGTTTTTGTTTGTTTGTTTGTTTGTTTGTTTGTTTTTAAGATTTCACAATCCATAAACTGAAGTGAATCCTTACAATTATATTGCAAAAGCAGGATTCTCTAAAAATATCTGGGACTTCCAGGCTTTAGTTGTTACACAAAGTATTTCTCATGTGGTATTTTGGTGGTTGTGCTTACCAGGAAGTCAAGAAAGAGATCATTGCTTTAAAGAATGAATAAGTAAATATGTGTAGGATGCATAGATGATAAATGCCTCAGAAACTCCACTAGGATCTAGTTTCCACTTGTGCTTTGACGTTGGTTTTTTCCACTAAACTTAATCTTGATTTTTTTCCCACCTCTTCCTCTGCTACTGTGGTTTCTCAAATAGTTCTGGCGTATAGTGAAAAGAGTGCTGGCCTTAGAGTTGAGATAGGAGTTTGAGTTCTGGCTTTGACACTTTACTAGTTGTGTAATACTGACCAATGCATTTAATTTCCCTGAACCTCAATCTCCTTTTCTATAAAATGGGTATGATAATATTTACATTACCTACTTTATGGAGCTTTTGAGTTTTTATAAAATTCAAAGGACTATATAAATGTGAACTATTATTATTATTTTTATGAGAATTTATGTGCCCATGGTCTGGTTGTTTAACCAATATGAGTTTCTTTTTCTCCATTTGTAGAATGGAGATAATAATATTTATTCTCCCGACCCACAGTTATATTGTAAAGAACATTCTTTATAAGCCTTAAAGCACGCTATGCAGATAGGTTATTCATTTTCTCTAAAAATTTACTGATATGTTTTGTTTTTACTTTACAAACATTTACAGATTACTCCCACTCCATGAGATACTTCTTATAACAAAGTAAAACAGTTAACAGTAACCTCATCTAAAAGTACACACATCTGTAGTGCATACCCCCTATTTTTTTATTTTTAAAAAAGTAACAAATCTACTTTCTCTCCCACCTATCCCCATTTAATTAAAAAGGAGAAAAGAAAAAGAAAGTTACTTTAATATTTTTATATAGTCAAACAAAATAAACTCTCAATGGCTGTGTCTCATTCTGTACCCTAAATTCATCCTCTTTGGTGAATGGCATGTATCATAATTGGTCTTCTGGAATTGTGAGTAGTCATTATGTTGATCATGATTCTTACAGTTTTCAAAGGTTTTTATTTTTTAAAATGCTATTATTATATAAGTTGTTTTCTTGAATCTGCTCATTTCATTTTTCAATATACTAAAGCCCTCAAAAGTTCATCTTTAGAATATTGATAATAATTTTATTATTATAATAGTATAATATTTATTATTTATTATTATAATATCATGATATTTATTATTATTATAACTGATAATAATTTTACAATATATTGTTCTTTTGATTCTGCTAACTTTATTCTGCATCAATTCATATAGTTCTTTCTATGTCTTTTTAAAATCATCTTTTACTTAATTTCTTGTAGCATAGTAGTATTCTATTACATTCATATAACACAATTTATTATCCATTCCTCAATTAATAGGCTTTCTGTTTATTTCCATCTTTTGTGGTAACCCAATAATTTTATTTCAAATGAACTCACACATATGTCTTATCAGTTGCTGCCACAATGTGAAAGTTAATAGAATAACTGACAGGGAGTCAGAGTTGTCTGTTATGTCTAAAAAAGTTAATATCACAAATTTTGGTTTGGTCAGTTCTAAGTTGATTAGACATTCCATGATCTACCTCTTTGATAAAAGTGATGTCAGTAAAATAATATCAGTACAATAATAGAATTGTTATCATTCAAGTCAGAGCTTTGGTGGGTCTAGTGGGACTGTGGAAAATTTGTGCCAAATTTGTAAGCAGGGACTATGGATTTGTCTTGGCTCTAACATTTACTACTATACCATTGCATAACTTATTTAACTTCTCTGGATCTCACTTAGCTTATATGTAAAACGAAGGGGCTTGATTTGAACTAAATTATCCAGAAGGTCACTTCCAGATTGAAATCTCTTCCCCACCTCTATACTACTCCCATCCCCATCTCTTAAAATACTGTTTCCACAGCAATCAAACCAGGAGATGAATGTGCCATTAGGGTCTCTTCCCTCTGTCCAACAGTAGCATTTAGTGCAAAGCCCTCAGACTGAGACCCCCTTTATTATTTATTGCCAGAAACTTCATGGTAAGGAGTTGGCAGCCTAGCAGGTTCCTGATGTACTCTGCATTCAGAATAGTAGCTCAAAAGAAACTTGAGATGCACAAATTTAGAGACATCTCCATTCCAAGTGTTCATAAGAACTGTTTGTGCCTGACCTGTGGTAGAACCTTCCAGAGCTTGTATTCATCTGCTCAGCCACAGTTTGAAACACTATATGTTGGCCCCTACATAATGATGTCATTTTGGTCCTCTTTGAGTATGAAGGAGAGCAACCATTCTGTACTCAAGGAGACATTTCATTATTCTTCCATAAAGATGATTTCCCTTTAATAAATTTGAATGGTCACTTCTGATTTGACAGGGAACAGGCCAGTGGCGCAGGGATAGGATGGCAGAGCTTTGAGTAGGGTTGGTTTTCATTTTCATCTGTTACATGAGTGGGCTTAAACTAGATGATCTGTCAGGTCTTATCAAGGTGCACTTTGGTGATAGGTTCTGTTATGGTTCTTAATTATTTTCCAGTTCATTTCATTCATAGAATTAACCTGGATTGTCCTTTCCAAAATAAGGGGAGGGAGATATAAACTTCAGATCTCTTCCCCCTAAATAACCATCATTTCTCTGTGAAGTTGGAATTTCTTGCCCTTATGCATTATTCTCCCTTGATAATGAATCCCACAAAAGTTATGAATGTTTTGGGAATAAAGTTTGACTCCCAATAACATGTCATCTTGTTCATAAGGTAAAATACCCATTTACACTAGATAGACCTTCATCAGAACTTATCTTTTCCTCCCAAAGGCCAATCACAACCTACCATGATTTGTTATACATGTGTCTATGCTTAGGGTCTGTGTCTATCCTTAGCATCCTTGTCTTTGTCATGATGCTTGCAGTAAATTTTTAGAATTCATCTGCAAACATCTAGGTCAAGTTAAAATGCTTGGATCTCAATCAGCTTTCTGGTAGTTATACCTGACATGTTTTTGAATGGATTTGTCCTTGTAGGGATTGAGGCAAATTCTCCCTATGAAGCTGATAAATGAATGTTAGAGCTGAAGGGCACCAGAGAGACCATTCAAGACAAGGGAATTCCCTCACTGTTTTGAAGTTAGAAAAGACCTTAAGGATCATTCCATCCAAACCTTTTTTTTTTTTTTTTTAACAAATGAGAAAATGGAAGACCAAAGAAAGCTTAAGAGGAAGATCTGGGAACAAGAACCCAGGTCTCCCAAATGCTAGTTGGACACATCTTCCCTTATACCTTCCCTCTGACTTGTGCATGGAACACTTCTTTATTGCCAAAATAGCCATCTTTGGAAATAAGTTTCTACATGAAAAAGTCTATTTGAAATATAAGAATTGTTTGGAACACCTGAAACCTCTAAGCAAGCATCAGGATTGTATTTCAGTTTTTCTTTTTTGAAACTTGGAGTAGTAGTTCTATTCTTTATAGCCTGTGGCAGCAGCAGCATCAAGCCTCCTATCCTTACTAAGATCTTAATTATAGACGCAACTTATTTCATTGCTGTAGGGAAAGAACTTAGTTGCTCTGAGCCGCCTGTGTTTTGGTGTGGCAGGTGTAATCATGATGAGGTAATTTCATTTCAGGCCAAGGATTCTCATTTGTTTTCTTCTCCCTGAAGATTTTTTTTTTTTTTTGGTTGGAGAGTAGTACGATTGATGATCCACAATTCACAAATTCTTAAGAATACTATGATAATGATTATGCTTTCATGTTATAGGATTATATATTTAGAGCTAGAAAGGACATTTATAGCATAAGCCCTTCCATTTTTAAAGATGAGGAGACCCAGATCCAGAGTAGCTAAATGATGTGTCCAAAGTCACTCACATAAGTAGTGAGTAGCAATGCTATGATTCAGAATTGTCCTTCAACTCCACATCTCTCAATTCATGTCAATAAACATCACTTAAACCCCTACATGTACAGTGTGGGGCCCACATTGCTGGACCCAAAATATTCAAAAATAAAACAGCACAAAGATAAAACCACTCTTTTTAAAAATTTATTATTATAGCTTTTTATTTACCAGATATATGCATGGGTAATTTTACAGCACTGACAATTGCCAAGCCTTTTGTTCCAATTTTTCCCCTCCTTCTCCCCACCCCCTCCCCCAGATGGCAGGTTGACCAATACATGTTAAGGTCCCCACTCTTAATGAATTGATAATCTAATTGGAAGACTTGGGAGAGAGGAGAACAAGTACTCAGGTGAGTATAATGTAAGTTGCATAAATATGTTGAGGTCCAAATAGAATGAATAGTCTAAGATCCAAGGAAGAAAAAATCAGTTATGAATTTGGGGGAGGAGAATCAATTCAATAATTATTTATCAAGCTACTTACTGCTTGGGGAAAGGGCAGCATTGAAAAGGGAGTATTTTTGAAGGCTTCAGGTTTTTTTAATCATTATTTTATTAGGAGAGTGAAAGGTGTAATACGAAAAAAAAAAAAAAAAAAAAAAAGGATCCCTTGGAAGTCTTATCATAGTTTTTCCACAATTACTTTGAGTTGAAAATGTCAGCACTTAAACAAAATGACACTTCCTCTTCATATATTGAACCCCAACTAGTTCATATGAATACCACAAAATGCTAAGTAGTTATATCAGTTCAGATTATGGTTTTCTGCCCATAAAAACAACACTTCCTTGCTACCCATAGGTCTCTCAGTAGAATGATTATGACTACAGATCTTGTATAAATTTGGGACTGGCTCTTTAATAAAATGATGTAAGTAAAATAATATTATATTGCTTCATAATATCTTTGTATAAATATATATTCATGTGCAATCCTGCCCACACACCTACTCTTTGAACAATTTCTTTTTGAAGTTTTATCCCACTTCTCCACCTACCTTCTTCTTTCTCTCCTACTTTTGAGAAACAATGCCATATAAATATGGACTAGACCTTACTCCTTAGACACTGTAGTATTGCTAATAACTAGTAAGTTTATTTGCCTTCTCAGCCAAGTCTGTTATCTCCAAATGGGACTTTTATTTGGAATTGGTAATTTAGGTAGGATACTAAAAAGCAGGTTATTTCAGGAATGAAGAGTTTTGGCTCCATGTGAAGAAAAATGTTCTTACAATTAGAGCTGCCCCAATAAATGGGATATAAGTAATAAGTTTCTTGTCACTGGAAATATTCAAACAGGATTGACTACATGTCCATAATATAGCAGAGTATGGGGCATCTTGACTTCAAAGTTTTCATTCTAGCTAAACTAAATACACATGAGACCTGAAAAAATAGTCATTAAAATTTTGGACTATGAAAGGTCAGTAGTGACCTCAGAGTAGAGGTTCATAAACCTTAGGCAAAGGATAGATGGAAGTCTCATAACATTCAGGCTTTGCATAAGAAGATAAGCATCTATCTACAATATTAGCTGTTACTCACATGTGTTGGTTTTTGCTTAAGTGTATAAAGACAAAGTAAATTTTTTCTAATGGATTATAGACCCTTACTCCTCTTTAAATTAATCAAAGCTCTTTTTTCCAAGTACCTATACAGGCACTACAAGTATAGGGTGGTACACTGGTCTTTCAAGAAAGATGAATGGAAATGCTCCCAAACTACCCAATAATATTGACTTTTTTTTACCTCTATAAAATATACCTGTTTTCTAAGTGACTGGACCCTATTCCTTCACCACCATCTAATAGTGATTTCTCTTGCCAAAAAATACTACAATAGCAAATTATGATTGTCCCATTTTAACTCCCATTCTAATACTTAGATCCCTCAAAGTAGACCACAAGTCTTCCTAGTCTAAATCCCAGGAGAAGGCATTCACATAGGAAGAAAAATATAGGAAACATTCATTATTTTTTCTGCCTCTCCTCTCCTCTCCTTTCTTCTCCTCTCCTTTTCTTCCCTTCCCTTCCCTTCCCTTCCCTTCCTTTCCCTTCTCTTTCTGTCTGTCTGTCTCTCTGAATCTTTCTATATCTCTATTTTTCTCTCTATTGAGCATTCAGTTTCATGCTTCAAAATTCAAAAGCTTGATCTTTCTGGTAAGAGACAGAATCATTTCAGCATGTGAGCATTCCCATTTTTCTTCAGTCCTAAACCAAGGAGTTTAACAAATACCTTTGAATAGCCTTCTCTCTGAGTATAGGAGAGGGAAAAAGTTTCAGAGCTTAATTTTTGTTTTGTGGTTGAGTTTTTTTCTTTTTAATTTTAATACATTTTAAAAATTATATGTAAAAATAATATTTAACTTTCTTTTTTAAATTTTTGTATTTTCTCTTCTTCCCTTCCCTCCCCCATCCTTGAGAAGGCAAGCAATTTGATATAGATAATACATGTGCAGTCATGCAAAACATATTTCCATATTAGTCCATGTTGCAAAACAGATAAAAAAAAAGTATGCATCAATATGCATTCATAGCCTGCTTTTTAAAAAGCCTCTCCATAACTCCATAACTCAATAATTATTCCTTTAGAACTGTACCTATGATAATAGGCACTAGTATCTAAAAGGAGGGAACTAATATTTGAAACTCTACCCTTAAAGCCTTTTTAAGTAAAGAGTTCATTGCCTTCTGTTCTACTTTGGGATAGCTCTGTTAGGATTTTGCTTCTTCCATCAAGCAGATTTTCCTCTAGCTTCTTCCATTCAGAGGCCTTGGGGTCATCTTCAACTCATTACTATGACTCACCCTGATCCATTCTATTGCCTAATTTTTTTTGTTTCTACCTTCACAACATTTCTCAGACATCTTTCATCTATTAGTTCAGGATCTTATCACCTCTCCCCTGGACTGTTATTCCAACCTTCTAACAAATCTTCCTGTTTTAAGTCTCTCTCCATTTCCTATATTCACCCATCAAAGTGATTTTTCTAAAGGCATCGGTCTGTCCATATCATTTCCCTATCAGATGAGTGCTTAGTGGTTCTCTGTTACTTTCAAGATCAAATATAAACTCCTCTATTTGACATTCCAAGTGCTATTTAACTTGGTCCCATTCTATTTTTCCAGTCTCAGTAGGTAAGACCATTTTGCAAAAAAAAAAAAAAAAGAAAGAAAGAAAAAACATTATTACTCTCCTCCACATGCTTCATGGTCCAGTTCTTCTGGCCTTCTTGTTCTTTCTTGAAATTGAAACTCTTATTCCCTGTCTCTCTAACTTAATACTGGCTTGTGCCCAGTGCTTAGAATGCTCTGACACCTTTCCTCTTAGCTTCCTGACTTACTTCTCCTCAACTCAATTCCTACCTTCTACAGCAAGCCTTTTCTGGTCCCTTTTTTACTTCTTCTATTTACAATACTCTACCTTGATCTTCAATCTGAGATCATCTTTCATTTATTCTGTGTATATGTGTGTGTGCAGACACACACAAACACATACATATGTGCTATAAATATATATGTTAGTATATACCTAGCTATATTCTTGTCATGTTGTCCTTTCGGATGTAAGCTCCTTGAAGAAAGGAACAGTGTTTTCTGCCTTGTGTAGTGTTCCCATTGCTTAGCAAGGTGCCTGACACACAGTAAGATCTTTATAAATTAATACTTGTTGAATATCTAAAACATATCTGAGGTGTTGTCATAAAGAAATATTGTGGTCCATGCTAAAAGATCACAAAGCTTGAGAATCTCTTGACAGAGAACTAGTGTGGCCTAGATGTGTGGAATGAGACATATAATTTCAAATATGGTCAATGTTTTGATTTATTTTGCTTGACTGGACCTGTTTGTTAGCATAGAAGGTTCTGTAAGGAGAAGAGAGATCAGTTGGGAATGGCAGTGATATGAAAAGAAAAAAAGGAAAGAGTATCGATAAAACATTTTTAAAGACCTATAGGAGCCCTGTAGTCAGGAGGACCTGAGTTCAAATGTGGCCTCAGACACTTAACACTCCCTAACTATGTGACCCTGGGCAAGTCACTTAATCCTAATTGTCTCAGGAAAAAAAAAAAAAAAAGACCTATAGGAAAGCAGGGATCTGGGGCTCAAGTGATAAAATCCAAAGAAAGAACTGATAGGTATGAAAACATCCACTTAGATACTCATTAAGGCTATAAGGAGAAAGTATAATTGAGAAACTGAAACTAGTCTAGATGACAAAGGAATTTTGGTAAGAAAATGTTGGCTGATAATGCATAATGTCAGTTCAGAGAAAGATGCTGGGGCTTAAGCTCAAAATGACAATTGGGTGCAGTGGAGAGAATACTGGACTAGCAGTCAGGAGTCCCCAAAATTAAGCTCAGTTCTAATATTCTACCTGTTTGAGTCTTAGTTTTTTCATCTGAAAAATAAGATAATTCACTTTGTATAATCCACCTCCTAGGATTGTTGTGGAGAAAGTGTTTTGTAAACCTTACTCAAATGAATCTAAAACCTCATCCATGGGCATATGCCTTCCAACATGGAAAATCACAAACCACTCATGTCCATTCCAATTATCCCATGAATTTGTCTTAGGGCAGAGAAATGTTGTGCTGGTGCTCTTCCTCTTGTTCTCTAGAGACCCCACAGATTTCAAGGAAGCATGCAGACTGTCTATTAGTAATCTCTTGTCCTTGCCAAATGCTCCACCCATCTTTATCAGGAGTGTATTTCAATGGTAACATCCTTTAAACCTTTAAAGAACTATTAAAATGAATTATGTGATTACAGTCCTATCCCTACAATTTTAGGTTTTGATTTCAATCATGAAATACAAAATATGTTTCATGATTATAATCAAATATTAACTTCAAAACATTTGAATATAAATACATTCATATTCCTTTTTTTTTTTTTTAAGTCAGGAAAGAGGCAGCTAGAGGGTGCAATGGTTAGAGAGAAAGTCAGGAAATCTGGGTTGGAATCTTGAGTCTAGCACTTGCTTTGTGTCATTTAACCTCTTGAAGTCTCAGTTTCCCCATCTATAAAATGGGAATAATCTGCCTCAATAGATCTGTCTTTGAAAAGTTATTAACATGACATTTTATGAACCTATAATATCAATGATCATTGTAATCATCAGATAATAATTTATCTGCTTTCCACCAGCTTTAAAAGGACAAATACCTCAAAAACTATGACTTTTTTGAATATCTTCAGCTAAAAGAACCTAATATGAATATGAACATACGGACACATACATATAGATTACACATTTCAAATAATTATCTAGAGTATGAATACTTTTTTGTTGAAATTAGATAATACCATTTATTTCAGAGGTAATATTTAAGACTAAATGAGAAAGAAATACAGTAAAAAAGAGCTGCAGCTCTCATAACATTTTTTAGTAACAGTAGTAAAAATGCTTCCACTTCTCCCCCTTTACATGTACAGACATTTACACTAAAGTATAATCACCCTTGAACCACTTCCTGATTTCTCTAGTGATTGAACATTCCTTTTTGAGTGTCCTTTTAAATGGGACATTCTTGTTGAATGTTGCATGAATGAATGAAGGAATGAATAAATGGTGGAAGGGAAGGACTGAGGGAGAGAAGGAACTATGTCTTTGTCTTTCTCCTTCTATCCCAATTAGTCCAAACCCCATTTTCCTAAATTGGAGTCATATTTAAAAAGTCAAGAAATGCGCCAGCACTGATGTCTTGGCAAGGATTCCTGGGTTATAAAAATAGATCAAAAATAGGAAGAGGAAGAGGTCTTGTCACAAAGCCTGGTCACTGGTGATGCTATCAGTATGTGGCTACAGCTGATTTGGAGAGACGCCTCACTCCTTTGTTTCTCAGTTCTCTAGAAGGAGTAGTTTATGTGATCATGGAAATTACAAATCACACCTTCCCTGCTTGAAAGAACATATGATTGTCCTGGCTTGAAACCTCTAAACTCACCCTGCTTTATGATAGCTAAGTAGGGAAGGACCCAACCCCCCCAAAAAAAGGTAATCACATGTCCTAGGGTTATAGTTCCCTATGAGAAACTGGCATTTTCCTGGTTCCCTCTGAGAGCTTGCCTCTGGTAGGTAGCTTGGGAACCAGGAAAATAGAAGAATCTAAACACCCCCTTACCTCAAATTGCTTCTCAGAAGGAAAGAGAGAGAGATCTTTTAAAGGGGTCATTGTATTTAATCTCCAAGTTGGCTAGCTCCTATTTTTTTTTCTTTCCTGTTTGCTCTGTGATTGTATACGCTTAGTGCAGTCTTCTTACCTACGTCATTCTCAGTTTATTTTATTAGGAAGGGCTGGATACTTTCCTGCCTGATCTCCCTTTGTTTTGCCTTCTCCTCGTTTAAGACCTCTGGGACCTTCGTTTTTACAATGGGTCAGTTATCTCATCATTCCCACTGAGCTCCCTATCCAGACTGGTTATCTGTGTAAAGAATGGGGGAGAACATGGGGGAGAACATGGGGGAGAACATGGGGGAGAATACTCCAAATTTTTCTAATTTATTTCTTAAAACAAATTCTACACTGAATCCAGCTAGAAGCAAAATCTCCCTATTTCTCCTGTACTAGGAAATTAGATATAAGGATCCTGATGAACAGAACTCATGGCCTTTAGGGCTGTTTTCCAAACCTCAGCTAATTTTAGTTTTTGTCCTGACATATCTTGAACTCCCCATTAAAGCTGAGTTTTATGAACATACTACATTCCACTTCTGTGCCTCAGAGTGGCAGCTCTGGTTTATTTTGCCAAATTGGAAAGTTTTCAAGTCTGGTCTAGTCAATAGGCTGAGGACCATATGCCTTCAAAGACCAATCTAGCTAAGTTTAGATAAGTTTACCACCAGGTTGGCCACAAAGTAACAGATTTTGGGGATATAACAACTCTCGAAATCTTTCACCAAACCACGTCAATGAAGTGAAAAGATATACTACTGAAATCATAAATTCTTGTGGTATCTTAATGGTTATAGGTAGTAGCATTAGATTAATCATTTGATGGAAACATTTCTGAAATTCAGTCAGACATGTATTTATTAAGCACTTATCATGTGCTAGACATTGCAATAGAAATACAATTAGAAAGCAGTCTCAGCCCTCGAGGAGCTTACATCATAAAGGAAGCTGAAGGAGTTGGAGATAGAGAAACAAAGGTGCCTATTGGGGAAGGAGGAGAACAAGAAATGGCAGAGAAAGTTTGGAGGGTATCCAAGAAAAAAATATGATGTAGCTGGCATGGGATACCCATATGGAGATTTTTGGGTAGAGACATTCAGTCCAAGAGAGAGGCAGCAGGGACAGAAGGTACTTTCTATGAATTCAAGGGATAGAGTGAGTTAACTGGATAAAGTTCGGGGAGCATGATAGAGAAAGAATGTTCAATAAAACTTCACCCTTTGACTAGGAAAAAAGAAAAGAAAGAATAGAGTGTAGCTAGAGAGAAATGAGATGATTTGGAGCAATTTTCTTTAGAAAATGTGATATAGTCTTCTAAGAACATTGGACCTTGATCATGGACAGTTCCTTTGACCTTCCCACATTCCAGCTTACTTGGATACATCTTTCTTCCTCAATGATCAAAAGCATCTTGAGAGCAGTGATTAGCATTTCATCTCTGTCTCTAGAAACACCATATCTTGTACCTAGAAGGCATTTAGGAACTCATCAACATAGACAGAAGAGAACTTTGAGATCATCCAAATTCTTCGTTTTAATCTTGAGGAAACTGAGGCATAGAGTGGCAAAATACCCTGTCCAAAGTCCAAGGTCAGCAAGCAGTAAAGCTAAGACTTTAATAAATGTTTATTAAATCAAATTGTGGAATATTGGAAAGAAGCTAGACTGATTTTGGGGTCTTCATTGACAAGTCATTTCAGCTGACCCAGCTGCCACTTGGAATTCTCTCTGATCCTAAGGTTTTAGGTCTAAATATACTGTGATCTTTTCCTTCTCTTGCTTAGCTTCTGGGCACCTAACTCCCTTGGACTAATGATATGATTATAGAATTAGTATTGATATCTTATCTCATATTTATTTATTATATGTCTTGGCCTTCCCAGCTCTAGAGATAAATTTCCTCTTTCAAAAGAATAGGTTTGAATAGAGAAGCCCCCAATGTTTTGAGATTGCTTTGAGATAGACTGGCAACTTATGATTGTAATGGAATCCTATTTTTTTGACCAAATATTTAAACTAAATTTTATTTTATTTTATTTTAAAGCTTTTTATTTTCAAAACATATGGATAATTTTTCAACATTGACCCTTGCATAGCCTTGTGTTCCACATTTTCTTCCCTCCACCCTCTCCCCTAGATAGCAAACAATCTAACATATGTTATACATGTTAAAATATATGTTAAATCTAATATATGTAAACATGGTTATACAATTATCTTGCTGCATAAGAAAAATCAGATCAAAAAGAAAATGAGTAAGAAAACAAAATGCAAGTGAACAAAACAAAAAAGAGTGAGAATGCTATATTGTGATCCACCCTCAATTTCCACAGTCCTCTCTCTGGGTGTAGATGGCTCTCATCATCACAAGATCATTGGAACTGACCTCAGTCATCTCATTTTTGGAAAGAACTACATCCATCAGAATTGATCAATTTATAATCTTATTGTTGCCATGTATGATGATCTCCAGGTTCTGCTCAGTTCATTGAGCATAAGTTCATGTAAGTCTCTCCAGACCTCTCTAAAATCAAGCTGCTAATTGTTTCTTATAGAACAATAATATAGAATCATATCTTTAAACTAAAGGTGAGAGTAACAAGGTTATGACCATTGGAATGAACTCTAGCTTTAGCAGTCTTATATGTCTTCCCCAAAGCTTTAAATGAAGGTAGTTCCTTATATGCTCCCTTGGATTCTCTGAAGATGATTTGGTTGTGAATTCACTCACCCCTTGGTTATGAATGACATTTTACTCTTCTGATCTCTGATCATTTAACAGATAGCCTTCCTTAGTTACTGAAGGAGTGGACTGTATGACCATCAGAGGAAAGACATCTCTCCTCTGTAAGCCTTAGTTTCCTTATTTTCACTATCAGAGAGGTGAGGATTTATCTCCTCTCCATCTCAGAGAAGTCCTTGACTGTCATCAGTGGAATGTCATTTTCTTTATTCCCTTTTTGGAGTTTATGTGACAAGTCATTGCTTGTAGTTGTTATGATGGGGCCAAGGGAGTATAAGACAGAGTCTGTGTACAGTTGAATTATATGGTGGGTAAGAGATCTCAGTGGTTGCTAAATGGATTAAATTGAACAAAATGGAAACCACAGACAGAAACTGTTAAATAAGTATGGAGATAGGGGAGCTAAAATAGAAGCTAAGACACTGTGGAGAAAGTCCTGGACTTTGGATCTAAGAATCTAAGATTTAGAATTTGAAGATATCTGATATAACTCTTTCATTTTACAGATTAAAAAAAAACAAAACTAATAAGTAAAGTGAGCCACTTGAGTTCACACAGTAAATAATAATGATCATTGTAATAATGATTTACATAGCACTCTTATGACACAAGCATTGTACTAAGCACTTCACAACTGTTATATCATTTGATCCCCACAGGAACCCTGGAAGGTAAATAGTATAAACTATTATTACCCACATTTTACAGATAAAGAAATTGAGGGTTCAAAGGTTAGGTAACTTGCCCTGGCTCACATAGCTAGTAAATATCTGAGGCTGGGCTTGAACTCCAGTTTTCCTGACTCCAGGCCTGATTCTATCTGATCCTAAGGTTGACCTGCTGGTCTATCTATTGCCCACTTAGCTGCCTTATAGGTTTGAGGCTGGCTCCATCACTGACTAGTGGTATGATTCTTGGGCAAATTTCTCCTTCTGAATCAGGTTCATGTCTACATCTATAAATTTAGGTTAGTGTTTGCTCTTGTGAGGGTTAAAAAAGATTTGTTTGTGAAACTTGCTTTGAACCCATAAAGCATTATCAGAATTGAAACTTTTATGACTACTGAACAACTTGAAGACTTATTATGTTGGTCATTATTAGCATATATGACATATTGACGTTATTTCATAATGGAGTCCCAGCCAAGAGGAATCCTAGTAAGTCTTAAAAGTCAATAAGGACTGGACCATTTGTTTTTATTAACATCAATCAAACCTACAGCTAAAAAAGTCCCAGTACCAATATAGAAAGTTGGACTGATTACAGAGGAATCAATGGAGCAAAGGGAAATCCCAGATTTAGAAAGTTTAACAACTCTGCCTTCCCACCCCACCCTCAAAAAAATAAAATAAAAGGAAAGGAAAGGGACAAAGGGGCCCTTTCAGTGGGAGGTCTTAAGTGGTTTGGGCTTTTGGGCTTGGTTTAATCAGTATCATCCCTTCCAGCAAGTGACTTAGACATTTCAATCTCCTTGTCTTTGTTCATTTTCTGTACCCATCCTTTGAGACTCAGCTCAAATCCTGGAGCCTTCTCTGAGCCACATTACATGGGTTCAAATGACTAAGAACTCTACTTGCTATATGTGTGATTCTGGGCACATCTTTTAACCTCACGGACTCTCAGTTTCTTCATTTGTAAAAGTGATGATCTCTGAGGTTTCCTTTGGTCTTAAATCCATGATTCTTTGACCTCTGGAATGATCAACTATGTTTGAACTAGAGCAACCATTGTGGTCACTAATAATAATTAAAATATGCATCCTAATATATATTGGCAAAAGCGACTGATAAATAATAATAATAACCAATATTTATATAGAACTTAGATGTGTGAGGTACTGTGTTTAGCACTTTACAATTATTGTCTCATTTGATC
The DNA here is from genome assembly GCF_048593235.1 of Sminthopsis crassicaudata. NCBI lineage: Eukaryota > Metazoa > Chordata > Mammalia > Dasyuromorphia > Dasyuridae > Sminthopsis > Sminthopsis crassicaudata. The sequence continues at coordinate 173,207,473 of NC_133617.1, read as the reverse complement.
CTACAACAATTCTGGGAGTAAAGTGCTATTATTATTACCATTTTACAGTTGAGGAACCTGAGGCAGACAAAAGATAATGACTTGTACAATTATTAATTAGTTATCCAAAGGAGGATTTGAATTCAGATCTTCCCGACTTCAGACCTGGCACTCCATCTACTATACCACCTATATTCCCCTAAGTAAAACATTTATTTGATGAGTTATTGTACTAAATGTTACTGGTTCTTTGGGTCTGTGACGTTTGCCACGAACAGTACCTGGATTTGTCTTAGTAACATTCAGTGATGGCCATAGGCTGTTCTACCCTGGGGACTGCTATACTTTCTTAACTAAGAATATTCATCAGTGTATGAATAGGTGTCATGCTGCTGCAAAGATCCCTGGTGGGAATCCCCATCAAGCATAACTCTAAATACTAATCTCTGCAGGCAGTGGGGAAGACTGCTGTGAAATAATGGACAACCAATTAGGATAACTCACCCGATGGTGCCTCAGTTAGCATTGACAATGGGAATGGGAAAGTATTTTGCAAAGAAGCTGCATTTGAGGAAGGTCCAGGAAGCAAGCATTCACATGCTGTTTACCAGGTGGTGAGAAGGTTACTGGGACAGAGACAATAAACCACCAAGAATGACTTTCACATGGGAATTTCTATCTGCTTCTAATCGCTCATGGTTCAGTGCTTCATTCAGTTCTGCCCGTTGTTCCATTGAATTGACCCAACTCTAAAGAGCATTTCGTTTATTTGTTCTGAGCTATGCTGTTGTCTCCGGTCTTCCAACTGTCTTGAGTTTCTCTATTTTCTCTTCTTTAGAGCCAATAGAATTACCAGTTCTTATCCCTCAGCCCTGAAAAAACTGGAAAGGAGTTCCATTACTTGTGATTTCACCTCTGATGCTTCTATACTGATCATTCCCAATTGTTGAATAACTAAAGAGAGGAGAACAGAAATAGGCTCCTATATATGCAAGGTGGAGCTCTTGGGGCCACATACTATGAAATCAAAGGACCATGTTCTCATTTTGAGCAATTAATTAAACTCATTCCAGTATATCTAGGAAGCTAAGAGAGGGAGGAAAAAGAAGGGGAGGTAGGTGTTCTGACATTGTCAGCACTTTCCTTAAACAAGGATAGGATTCTCCATAATTTTCTTCTTATGTAGCCTTTAATTATTGTAAGGAAAAGGCTGAAACTTTCTATCAGTGTCACTATATATGCTAAATAAAATCTTGATCTTCATATAAAACACAATCACTTCTCTATCCTTTATGTTCCTTTTGCAGCTCATGTTGGGGCAGCTATGTTGTATAATGGATAGATCAAATACTAGACTTGGAGTCAGGATAACTTAAGTTAAAACTGCTTCAGATGTTTATTAATTTTGTGATCAATCTCAATCTCTTCATCCATTAATAGGAATAAAAATACTTCCTACTTCAAATTAAATGTGCATATGTATGCAGCTTTTGTAAAGCATAAATTCTAAAGGAGAAGGAGTACTAGTTCTATTTCTACTAGTAATGGTGGTGATAGTGGTGATGGTGATGGTGGTGATGGAGTGTGGTAGTAGTAATAGACATTGAGGCTTATCTGAATTTTCATAACTAGAATCATTCTGCCTCATTCTTGGCCAATAGCAAGATACCTGAGATCTGACTCTTTCCCTCCCATCTCCATATAACTCCACTGTTTAAGAGGAGCTGGACTAGCAACAATGGAATCAAGTTTTTTATGGTAATCATCTTTCTATACCATTTGGAGAAGAGCACTCCCTCACTTAGGTATTGCTAATAGTTCAGATAAGAGCTTGGAACTCTCAGTGCTTGGAGCATTGAAAATATCTCCACTTTTGTGACTTGATCAGAGGAAAAAGAAAAAAAAATAGATTTGGGTAGGAAACTTCAAAAAGATAAAAATTATGGGATATTACATTAAAATTTTACACAGGGAATTTACAGTGAAAAGAGTGCTAGATTTGGAGTCAAATAGCTTAGCTCTGCAATTTAATTTTACTTTCTGTGTGAACTAGGGGCAAGTAATTTAACCTTTCTTTTAAAAAAAGGTGTCTTTATGTAATACATTCAAAATGATCAAAAATATAAAAATAGAAAGGGTGAGAGGAAGGGGGAGCTGAACTATATGATGGTTGATGTCCCATTTAGCACTACACATATCATTCCAAAAGATAAAGATATGAACAACAGCAGACAGAAAACTCACTCGTTGTGGATAGCTTCCAACATAATCTCATCCAACAAGTATTTATTAAGAGCATATTCTGTACAAAACTAAAAATAATTTCTGCCCTTGATAAGCTTACATTCTACACTTCTATAATTGGAAAGGGAAAAGTCAATTCACTTTCTCTAGCAAATCAATAATCTTTTCAAGAATCAATATTCATCATTACAACGACGTTAATTACATTCAAATATTTCAGCTGACTTACTCAAAATATTATTTTTAGTTTTCAAATGTAGGCAATAAATATATGATTGACTCTGCCTTCCTTGTGCACCAGGAAATGGCAGGCATGTGGTAATGGCTGCCAGCATGCTGGGAAACATCACTGGAGCCAAGAAATGAAATGTTTGGAGCCTTTGAAAGGATTCCAAAAATGTCAGCACAAAGTTCCTGCCTCTTTTCTGTTGAATGCCCACTGTGCCTGTCTGTACTGAATGTGCCAGACAGGCCATCATACAGAGAAGGAGCAAGTGTTTATTGGTTCAATGAAAGGAGAAGCCACAGTCTTCCAAGCATCAATGGAGAGATTCAAATGATGGGCAAAAAAAAAAAAAAAAAAAAAGAAGAAGAAGAAGGAAGAAGAAGAAGAAGAAGAAGAAGAAGAAGAAGAAGAAGAAGAAGGAGGAGGAGGAGGAGGAGGAGGAGGAGGAGGAGGAGGAGGAGGAGGAGGAGGAGGAGGAGGAGGAGGAGGAGGAGGAGGAGGAGGAGGAGGAAGAAGAAGAAGAAGAAGAAGAAGAAGAAGAAGAAGAAGAAGAAGAAGAAGAAGAAGAAGAAGAAGAAGAAGAAGAAGAAGAAGAAGAAGAAGAAGGAAGAAGAAGAAGAAGAAGAAGAAAGAAGAAAGAAGAAAGAAGAAAGCAGCAGAAGGATTGTTTCATTCTTGTATGGAAAGAAAAATAATCTTTCTCTGAAGCATGATATGGTGAAAAGAGTATTGGATTTCAGATCAAAGGTCCAAATCTAGCTGTACTATTCACTATTCAACATTTGGGCAAATGACTTGACCTCTCTAAGCTTCTTTCTTCATTTATAGAATGAGGTGGTTGGATATTATGATCTCTAAGGCCTTTTTCAATTCTCCATCTATTATCCTGTCTACTATGAAATGACTAAGACAACTTTGACTCCTTACTAGTTATATAATCCTGGGCAAGGAACCTCTGCCTCAACGTCTTCCTTACCTGAAATGAGGATAATAATAAATGAGGGAGATAAATACCTCCCAGGATGGTGGTAAGGATAAAAAGAGATATTTGTAAAATGCTCTGCAAAATTTAAAGGGCTATATGAATGCTAGTTGTTATTATTTGCATAGCCACACAATACTTAATTATATGGATTTTTTATTATTTTTATTAATTTGTTGGTTGTCTATGGCTCTTTAGATATATCTTCAATAGCAATAAATAGGAAATCCAAGACCTTGGGGTATATGGATAATTGCATTCCAACACTAAATATAAATTATATTTGCATTATCTTTTGATTTGGATTATTTATGCCATTTCTACCCACTAAGCACTGGCTGTGCAATATGTCTAATAATACTCTAAAGCTCTTTTTCTTGACTGAATTTAAGAAAGAAGAAACAATTTCATGGCATAATCTACCGTCTTTCACTAAAATCCTACTCCATTGCCTCTTCCTGTTATAAAGGTATCCTTGGGATCTCAAAAAAATTGTCAGCAGAGCACAAACTCTGGCAGGCTCTACTTAACCAACTTAGAAAAGTTTCTGATTACAGCTTCAGCAATGAGTTACATGTACTCTCTCAGAGGACCAGCTAAGCTAAATTGAGAAGGCTTATCATTACCAGATTCATTACTGGGTAACGAATGAGTTTATAAAGTGACTGACAACTCACACAGATTTCAGCTAAAACATGATGGGATTGGGATTGATATTACTGAAGGGAGAACTTGTGCTAATGAAGTCCTAAATCCCTATAGCATTGGAATGAGTATAACCTACTAGTCCAAGAACCATCCAGCTTTCTGAGACTTGGCAAGGAGGCAGGCTAATGTCAGTTGTGTGATTGTTTATTATCTATTGTTCAAACTCTTCTTTCTAGGAAGGCTCCCCTTCCACAAGTGAATGAGTTTAAGTGTTAAAGAAATTAAGCCAATGTTCTAACATATATTTATTTTTGTTTTGCCTCCTTTCCTTCCTTTCTTCTACATAGAATCTCATGGCAAGAGCCTTGTATGACAATGTTCCCGAGTGTGCAGAAGAGTTGGCATTCCGCAAAGGAGATATACTGACTGTGATTGAGCAGAATACCGGTGGGCTGGAAGGATGGTGGCTCTGCTCATTACATGGAAGGCAAGGCATCGTCCCGGGCAACCGTGTGAAACTCTTGATTGGTCCACTGCAGGAGGGTTCTTCCAGTCATGACCAGTCCTCTTCTGGACTAATGCACCAGAGTTTTGGCTCACAGAAAGTCTATCAAGTACCCCACTCACAGGCTTCATCTCGGGATGCTGTCTATCAAGTACCACCATCCTACCAGAATCAGGGAATTTACCAAGTCCCTACAGGCCATGGTGCTGTAGAGCAAGATGTATACCAGGTGCCACCGTCAGTACAAAGAAGCATCGGTGGGACCAGTGCTTCCCATTTAAGTAAAAAGGTGAGTACTTTTCTTTCCTACAATTTACATTTGGAATATGAGACATGAAAATTTGGTACCATAAAGGCAGTAACCAGTACTGAACTATAGCTCATATACTCCTATTATAAACTGTTCACTGCCATTAAGCATCCCCTCAATTCTTTAGTAAATCAACGCCAAGTCTCATAGCTTGAATTGCTGTCAGACCTCTCCTACATCTCTCTTTTTTAATATTAGAAGGCACTATATACTGTGAGTTTCATCATGATGCCAAAAGAACCTGCCTAAAAAAATAATGATATAATAGAAAGTACATTGGACTTAGAGACAGAATGCCTGTGTGCAAATCTTAGTTCTTTTGCTTATTACCTGTGTGATCTTGGGTAACTGATTTTTAATCTCTACAGATCTCAGTTTATTTATCTGCAAAATCAATGAGTAAATACGTTAATTAATAAGGAGTTGAACTATAATTATAATTAAATACTTTGTTAAAGGTGGTAGGTGGCAAGAAAGTTTTACTGTATGATTTCTTTAAATATCAGTCTCCACTAGTGAAGATTTCAGTAATTGAAAAATACTCATTATTTCATGACTGCTTGTACTGACTTCACCAATCTGTTCTTTTTTCTTTTTCTTTTTTTTTGGTGGGAGTGAAGGGGCTGGCTTGGGATAGTGAGGGATGAAGGTGGCGACTGGACTTGTAAATTTAATTGGTAAAAGGAACTCTTCCTAATAAATATTGGAACCTGCTTAGTCTTAGAGAGTTGGTAAGAGTACTGAGGGTTAAATGACTGAAATTACATAATATACATCAGAAAGAGGATTGAATGTAAGTCTTCCATGACTCCGAGGATAACCCTCTAGCCAGCACTACATCATTCTGCCGCGTCTGTAACTTGGAATATTGTTTTCATAAGTTACAATACTCCCCCCCCCCCAAAAAAAAAAAAAATCATGAGCCCATGGCCAGCCTTCTGGTGATAAGTCTCTCTGAGCTTAGGCTGGTTCTCATATTGCAAGTGTTCACACACACGTAGTCTCTCAGAGGGCCCATAATCAAAGTTTTTCTGACTTGAGACCATCCAGAATTTATACTCTGCTGGTAGAGGTTTTGAGAAAACCATACTTAATCTCTGTGTCAGGAAGAAGCAACAGAATAGTATAGGAAAAGTGTGTTTATAATATGATTTTTATAATAATTATATAAAAAGAAGGACTTTTTATGATCTTACCAGTAGAAATTAAAGGTTCACCTGTATTTGAGTGATTGAGATAATCTTCAAGTTTAATACTGCCCAGGGAAATTGAGGACTGGATTCAGTGCTGTTCCTAGGTGTTTCCCTCAACTGAAAATCTAAAAATCAGGGGTTATGGTGTTTTTCCTAGAGCTCATAAATTTGGGTGGGAAAAATTGTTTTTAATTTAATTACTTTGACATTTTATAAAATATTATAGTAATTTGGTTTCCTTTGCATTTAAAATATGATTCTGGGAAGGGGCCTGTAAATTTTACCCAACTGCCCAAGAGATCCATGGCACACAAAAGGGAAAGATGTCCCAGCCTCAAGGGAATCCATGGCTAAAACCAAACCTTGTTTCAAGTGGGAATGACACAGTGGAAAGATATCCCCATAATTAAATGAATCTTCTTTTTCTTTGTGTCCTTTTGTTTGCATCTTAAAAATAGACCTAAGGGACTGGAATTGGTGTGGAACAGACAGGGAGCTTGGAACGGAAGCACTTGCTAGAAGGTGTGAGTGTTTAACTTTCATCACAGTTTATGTTGGCAGGAAGGTCAAATGTTTTCACTTTTTAGACCCAACCTTTTCAATTTCCAGACTTTGAAAAATATAAAACTTTAGAGAACCTATTTCCTGTTCACTTAGCATTCATTATATAAGGGGAAGGGAGTTGGAGCTGGGACAAAATGGTCTTTTGTCTAATTTCTTGTGGTATCCCTTTTCTAGCAATGTAGGCTGTCCTGGACTGATCATATTAATTTTCTTCCCCTTTACATATCTTGTCTCTCCCTGTTAGAATAGGAGCTCCTTGAAAGTAGTCACGGTTTCACATTTTCTCTTTGTATCCTCAGAGCTTGGGATAAATGTGCTTAATAAATCCTTTTTATTCATTCCTTCATTCTGAAAGCCTAATGTTTTCTTGCATTCATCCTAAGACGGGGAACAACCTTTTGGTGTGCTGGATGGCTAAGGCAGCTCTCCCTTGGGAAGGGGATAACAGTCTGTCTAGCTCCACCATTAGCAAAGCAACAGATGGGGTCACTAATAGGGACATCCCCCTCCCCATTGAGTTCCTGCCACTCCAGGTTGCAAGAATTGTGGATTAGAAGAATGGGAAAACCAGTAGCTAACTAAAACAAGCTCAAATGTCAGGACGACTTGCATCCAAACCTGCTTCTTCCCATGGTGTTAGCCAGTGTGTGACTCTCGCCTCAGTGGCCTGAGACTCTCCCACTCCCCTCATCATCCCACTCTAGCCCACACACATGTACACAGGAGGAGCTACCTTCCCTGGGTGGGAAGTTAGGATAGTTTGACTGTAAAAAATCCCTTTTAGTTTTCTATTGGCCTGCAGCTGTTCTGAAATTCTTGTCATCATCTCCCTGTGTGCAGGCTTATGACTCAGTATCTTTCTAATGGGTGGGGAAGCATACAAATGACTTAAGTGGAAGCACTAAGGAGGCAAACCCAGTGCATAGGGAATCAAAAGTTTTTTGTTGTGGTGGTTTTTAATTTTTTTCCCCCAGAATCTTCACTCTTTTTTGAGTGGGTTCAAGCAAGACTTTTATATTCTATACTTTTGTTTTCTCATCTGTAGGATGAGGATGAGTGGAAAGTGTATTATCCTGTCCCTCCATGACATGGTCCATAACAGTTCTTTTGAGGTAAAATTTGGGGAAAATGGGATTTTGTCCTAGAAAAAGAAAAAGAAAAACCCTCAATGTTACAAAGCAGGTTAAGGCTGTATGTGTCAATCTGAGGGTGTTTGTTTTGGGATTTTCTAGAGTTAGAGATCTACTGTTTCTAGGCTTCTGAACCTTTAGCCAGCCTGGTTTTTTTGGTGTTTTTTTTTTCCTATTAATGAGTCACTTTTTAATAGATTGTGTTTGTAGTCTGTTTATTATCAATCCTTTATTTAGTTTTAACAGGGGAACTCCAGCCCTGAACCCCACCCTCTATAGACACATCAACTCCCATTCATTGCTTATTAAGTCAGCATTTAGAGAAACAAATACCCTTTCCACCACAAAGAAAAGCAATAATTTTTTCCTCCCTCCCTAAAGTCAATTTTGAACTTGCTCCTCCTTACTCCACAATAATCTATGGATTATCAAACCCCATATAGCATGCCTAATGAGTACGTGGTTGTACTGTTAAGTATTATAATGATTTTATGTGGAGAATTATCAACTGTTATAGTCATAAAGAATCTCAAAGGTCCCCTATTTCAAAACTATCATTTTATAGATCATAATTATAAAAATAGATTTTAAGTGATTTGCCCATCCAATAGGCCATGGCAGAATTTGATCTAGTACATGTTTCCTAATTTTCAGTCTAGAGCTGTTTTCTGCTATATCATACTGCTTTAAACATCCTTTCTGGGATCCCCTGAACCTGAATAATACCAGAAACTTTAACTTTTATTTATTCTTTCTCTTCTGGGGGATTTTTTTTTTCCATTCTGGGCGTCCTTTGCTGCAAAGATCAGGTTCTTTTAAGCCATGACTGGATTGTGGGAGGCAAGGTCAAGTGTCTGTCTACTCATTTTTCTACCACACCACTTTCTTTCCACTAGTAAAGCTGGATTGCACCTAGCTTTGGTTATATCAAACTTATAGGAGTAAAGGTAGTCACTCAGTCAATAAGCATTTAGTAGGTACTGTGTTAAACAGGAGGGAATAAAAGGAAAAAAGCAAGAACAGACCCTGCCCCAGTAGAAGTTACATTCTAATGAAAGTAGGAGTAGGGAGGCAACATATATAAATTAAAATATATTAAGTAAATACAGAGTAGAGGGAATTATTATATTATATATTATATTATTATATTATAAGATGGCCTTAGAGAAATCCTGATTCTATCAAGCACAGTCCTGCTCATGTTACCTAGCATCCATCATGCATTTGACTCTCATAGTGTAACCTATTCAGCCTTGACTCAGAATTCTAGGACTCAACTTTGACAATTCAAGGTACCTCCAATAATGTCCCTGCCCATATTCTATGCCTTGTGGGTATGCCCAGCAGATAAGTTTCAGATAACATAGAACCTACCTGTGGACTCATTAGATGAATTGAGTTGGTAAGTTTTCTGACATGTAGGATGACCATGAGAGGGCAGGAGTCTAAGTGTTTCCTCTGAAGACCCACAATTTGACCATCAGTGTCTTTTCAGGAAAAGAAAGGATTAATGGGGCAAACTGAAATCATGATACTTATTTAATTCGAGTAGCATTAAGACTACTTATACACTATATTTTTTTAAACTTATATTTAGGAAGCCTGTTTCATTAAAGCATTTGTAGCTATAAAATCATGCAAATATCCTTAACCCATCTCAAATCCCTTGCACAAAGGTAAGGTATATTCTATTTTTGAGTGGGTATTCAGGAAAGGGCCCAGCTACATTCATTAGGGTCACATTACATCATCACTAAGGCCCTATTCCAATTGCCCAAAGTAAGAAAGAGACTGAGATTAACAGGATGTGATTCATGGATTGTAATTATGTTTTTCCCCAACTCCATACCTGAAAGGTAATCTTTGATTCCAAAAAAGCAGATTAGCCAGGAATGTCTGCACCTTCTTGGACACTGAGTCATTATGAGTTACACTTAGAGAAAGGAATCCCCAGCAAACCTTGCCAAAACTAGTGTCTGCTTGATAGGTGGAGGGCTTCCCTGATAGGATCTTGTGACTATTGAGAAATGAGGTTCTCCATTTAATTCCCTGGACCTTTTCTTAAAGGGAACTGAAATGAGTTCAGAACCTAACAGATGAACCAAAGTACGAAAACTGCCTCCCACTAGCACATAAAACATTTTTCCAAAGCATCTGCTGCAAGTCAAGGTGGACCAGGAAACTATGAAAAACACAATCCTAACTTAAGTGGGAAATTTTTCTATTCATATTTCCTTAAAATAGATCGAGAAGTGGTCCTTCATCCAAATCTCTAAACTCAAAACAATTGTGGAAAATTACCCCCAAATGAAGATTCTGACCCACCCCCCCTCCTCCCCCTGCTCTCAACTTCATTCTCTGGCATTAAAAATGGGGAGTATCCTTTTTATCCTTGAGTCACCCACCCCAACAGAAATGAACTGTAACACCTCCTCTCATTAACAAAGAAACTTTTTGTCTGAGCAGAGGCAGTGCCAAAACTTTAGACCTCGTTTGTTACAAATCCCATAGACTATAGATAATGCATTTGTTTTTAAAGACTATATTAATAAACCCACACCAAAGCAAAGGAAGGTCAATCTCTTTTTAATGTAATTACCTGCTAAACGATGATTCTTTTAGAGTGTTTATAATATAATAAACTAATAGTTAATACACAGAGTTTATGGCTCATATGGCATTGTACGTACATTTTCTTACTTGCTTCTTACAACTCCCCTGACATGTAACTTGTAATAGTCGAGTATTATCACTTTCTATACATATACTTGGAAACTGGCTCAGAGTGAGTAAGAGTCTTGCCTCGAGCTGCACAGCATAATTAGAGCCTGAATTTAGGACTTCCAAAAAGGTGTGAAGAATAGAGTAGTTAAATAGACAAGATTCCAACATTTGGCTTCATAAAGGAATTAGATACTTCTTTTGATAACATTTAGTGGATAAATACAGAAGATAAAGTTAGATTTTGGCAGTAATATATTAAATTTTCAATGGGAGTATTTACATCTTTGAAAATCTGGAACTACAAATTTGGCTTGCTTTATTATTTTGTTGATTTTTAATATTTTCTTTATTATTTTCTTAAATCTTAACAATGCAAGTTTGTCCTGTAAACTTCTTTTGGAGAGATGGTTGTTAAACATTTATTTACTAAAACAGTACTGGATTCAATGATGAAACAAATCTAAATGGCAGCAGGAGAATACAGTAGTCATGTGCAGTTCTAAATAGGCATGATAGCCATACCTTACTTTGAGTGGTGTTGTCTCTTGATTTAAAGCTGTAAGGATTCCTGGAAAAATCATATGTAAATCAAATCTTTGTAAACCAAATTGGATCTTGAGAATGTATTGAAAGGATTCCTGTGGTGAATCCTTTGTAAAATGCAAAATCCTATTGTAAGAAATCCAGTTTATTGATTTAGCTTTTTTATATTGTTGATTTCCTCAAATCAAGGCATCCTTAAATGAGGCTGTTTTGCTAGAAGACTATTTTTAAACCCTCCACTAATTAAGATGCTTCTTCACTTAGATGTGTGTGTGTGTGTGTGTATCCCTTTTCTTCCTTCATAGCCCTATACATGTGTATACCTTATACAGAATTAGTGCTCAATAAATATTTGTTGAATTTCCTATTGCAAATAATGTAGGAAGGACCAAAAATGTTTTTGAACCATCTCACATGTTTTCAGTAGTAGTAATAGTAATAATAGTAGCTAGAATTTATACATGCCAGATACTGGGCTAAGTGCCTTACAAATATTATCATTTGATTTTCATGGCAGCTCTAGTAGATAGGTGCTGTTATAATCTCCATTTTATAGACAAGAAAATTGAGGCAAACAGAAGTTACTTGACTTGCCCAGGATCAGATAGCTAATAAATAATTAAGTCCAAACTTGAATTGTACTATTCCTAACCCCAGGCCCAGTTCTCCATCCACTTTGCCATCTAGCTTCCCCCCAAAATAAAGAGCTGGTACTCCAGAGTTACCTTTGGAGGCACTTCTTATCAATGTAAGACATTCATTCATTGATTCTTGTGGGGATTTCTTTTCAATTCAAGCCATTGTGGGGATACTAGGATTTATCTGAAGACCTTTGTCTTCAAAGAACTGATGGTAAATGTCAGTCTGAATTTGCCCCCAATTTCCTACGCTCCAGGAACAAGGTCTTTCGCCTTTGTTGTACCGTTAGTAGAAGCAGGACATGTTGAAATGCTGCCACGAAGGTCATTTCATTCAATGAAGTGATCAGAAAACCAATCTGAAGCCCAAAATGAGGACATTGTGTGGATTTCGGAACCCTCAGCCCTCTAGAACATTGCTGCATCGGCTTTTTCCATAACATAGAAGTACCTCTTTTTTTTCCAAATAATTGTAAATTACCCCAAATCATGACAAATGACTTTACATAATCTTAAGAGGCAATGATGCACTGTGGTAAAGATCTCATGAAATCATCTTGTTGCCAGGGAGTGCCTAAGAAATGATGAGAACCTCTGAGAATTGTTTTGTTAAGGCATGTTCATGAGGCTCCTTTTTGTGGGATAGAATCCATAGGATCATAGATCTAGAATCTCAGAAGTCACCTAATCCAACCCCCTTTTTTTTTTGTGGAGAAGGAATCTGGGACCCAGACAGGTTAGTTGACATGTTACTGATCATACAGGTAATAAATGACTGAGATGGATTTGAATACAAGTCCTTTCACTCTAGTGTTTTTGCCACTGCCCCTTCATAAAGAGAAATTAATGATAGGAAAAAAAGCCAACTATAAAAATTAGTAATTACAAGTAATTAAGGAAATCTGTTAGTATTGTTAGGATAGTCCTATGGAGATTTGAGGCAACATATTTTAGTGGGCAGAGAGGCTCTTGGGCGCTCCTTGGCTGTAGTAGGCATATGACCTTGGCTTCCCACTTTGCCTCTCTATTCTAGTTTTAACATGTTAGAATTGTAGCATGCTTTCTCAAGCCAGAAATAACATGAAGTCACCAGAACAGTGAGATTTTAAGAATAAAAGATGTTTTCGTAAAAATAAAAAGTAACCCACAGAACAAGTATTCCTGACAAACCTTCTTAAAGTTTTCTTTCTGCTTGTTCTTTTCCTTTACCAAATCTCTTTCCAAAGTCAAAACAATCTCAGGAGAAAGAGTTAGGTTGTAGTAAAGTATCAAATGCCACAGAGAATCGAAATTTGTCAGATCTGTCCCAGGTATAATTTAGGAAAAGTCTCTTAAGAACGAGTTCCTATCTCTGCTTTGTCACTGAGAGCTAAGGAGGGCTCACAGTGGAACCTACTGGAGGGAGAAGAAGTGGAAGAGGAAGGAGATTTTTTTCTGTTGAGCTTCCTGCACTGAATCAATGCACTGCTTGCTACCCATGCCATTGGAATGTCCAACCCTCCCTTTTGCACAATGCTGGTCCATTTCCTCTGAGGGAAGCTACACAATGATGGTGGCAGTTGCAGAAGCGCCTTGCAGGGTCTGGCACAGTCACTGGTGATATCAATTAGTTCCCCATATGAATCCATGTCTTTGCTCCCAGTTAAACCATGAGAAGCTCTCCTATTTAGTTGGAAACAATATCTCTTGCACCACTCTGCATTTGAGGCAGGACCTTATTTATTGTATTACTTTTCATTTGAGATTAAAACAAAAATTTTTTAAACCTACTTTGGGTATCTGCTAAAAGGGGAGTTCTTAATATGTTAAAGTTATTTTGACATCCATAGAACCCAAATATTTGTGCATTTTAATATTCCCTCAAAGTAAATCCCAGAGAAATGGACAAAAAAGCCTCAGCCTCTATCATAGAAGATGACAGAATCTCAGCTTCTTCCTTGTCTCCAAAAAAGGCAAAAGGCCTTTTTTTGTTTTTTTGTTTTGCTTTGGGTGGTTTGGGTAGTTTTTTTTTTTTTTTTTTTTTTTTTTTTGTTTTGTTTTGTTTTTTGTTTTTTTGCTTAACTAAAATCAACTGGGCCCAAGCTGTCCTTCCTCGTTCTTTCTCTAAAGGTTTTCAGACGGCTCTTTGGAGTTTGGTCACCCCATAACTAAATATTGCTTTAGCTCAGATCATACAAAGAACTTGCTGAAAGCAAGTGAGAGCCATGGGAGAGGCTCAACAATCAAGCCACTGTTTCTGAAGAGTATTCCCCACCATGGATGGGAGTACTGCAAACACTGTCAGGCAAAAGAATGACCTCCTCAGCTTCCCAGCTCAGAGTTGTGACTTGTGCCTCATTTGAAACAAGAAAGAGACAGTGATTTCGACGTGGTCAGCATAAGGCTGAGTTGTAGCTTTCATTCAAGCTTCAAAGTGTCTTTGAAGGGAGGAAAAAAACCTTTCATCCCCTCTTCCCCCTTCCCAGTTTTTCTAAAAGGAAAAAAAATGTCACCCCAAGTACAAAGCAGAGCATTCGAGAGAAGTTAGCTGTAGCTGTGGTGCAGGGGGGTGTATTTTTTAAGGCCAGACCCACTTTTCATTAGATTGTTGCTAAGTGAGTAAATAAATGAGCTCACTGCTACACCCAGCCTGGGCAGGAAGAATTTATAGAGAATTAATAAATCCAGTGGAGGCAACATGTGGCTTTCTTTTTTGGCCATGGAAAAGCAACTAGTAATCTTGGACTTTCAACATGAAAACCTCTGAAACTCTACAATTTCAGGAGAAACTTTTAAGTTCCAGTGGGCAGGTCATGGCATGGTTTGCAGGATTTTAGTTAAAGGGATAGCATCTGATGTTTCACAGATATAAAGACAAAGAAGTAATAATAGGATGTGATAGGGATGACTAGGGTGGTCAATCTGACTTTAAGAAAGGATCTTAAAATGAAAATAAAGCCCTTCAGAAAGACACTGGACAGTCTGAAGACGATCCCATTTCATGGGGGCATGAAACCCTGTAAGTGACATTATAAGTCACTCAGGAGGGACAAATAGAATTTTACATTCTATGCATGCTGGAAAAAGTGAAAACAGAACAGTAATGATTAATAAAAATTGTAATTTGAGATTTGGATAATCTACAGTATTATTGGTGGTAAGAGACTGTAGTGTCATAATTAGCCATGGAGTCAAAAACACCTGAGTTCAAATTCCGCTTTTGACATATATTTGTTTTGCTCCAGTGAACAAGTTATTTATTCTCTGAATGACCTAGACAGCTTTCTAAGGCTGTCTCAGTTGCTGCAGTGTCTTTCTCCCTTCTCTTAGATAAACACATCTATCCCTAACTCCTATAAAAAAACAAACTTTCTACCAGGCTTGTCTGTCCTTTTTAGTGTAGTTAGTTGTCATAGTGATGCTAGTGATAAAAATGTGAATATTAGCATATATCCTTAAAGCAAAATTACCCCCAAGTGCCTGTAGGACCACACCCAGTCTTCAGTAATTATTTTTACTTGTAACTCCCACTGCATTCTAGGCCCTCCTTGGAATAAATCACTGAAAGAAGAATATAATCTGGTTTAACTTTAAGGAAGTTCAAGTTTCATTTTTGTGTCTTTGTCAGATAATATAAACATTTAGAAGCAAACAATTTGAGATCTCTAGTCAATACTATCACTTTAGAGAGAAAGATTGAACGGGGAGAAATGGCCATAACCAGACATTTTCTAAGACTTCTTTGTCCTGTACTGTCAGTCTGTTGAAGACATTAGTGGGGTTAGTGGTCCCTAGTCTAGTGCTTCCCCTGGAGATGCACCTGTTGCTATCTGTTAACAGCCAGAACAGAGGTGAAGGAGAGTCAACCCACTTGGCTATCAGAGCTGAAGCATATTTTGTCCTTCAGATGTCAAGAATGAGTGCTTTTAAAAGGAAGGGAGGGGTTTGTTTCCATTTCCTTTTCTTAAAAAATTTTCCCACATTATTAGAGCTGTGAAACTTAAAAGAGCCCAGGTGTTTGTGACAAAATCTCCATTCAGGGAAAAAGGAACAGTGTCACTCCTAGGGTTGGCCTTGGTACACTCCAACAAAGGATGAGCCTTGTTGCACAGATAGAGCAAGTTGGAATTCTCCCATAGTTTCTAACTTTTCCTTACTTTCTCACCGTTGATTCATTCTTTCAACAAGCTTGTTTGGCTTTATTTTCTTTTATATTTCTTTTCTGTTTTCCTTTTTTTCAAATAAAAAATAAAAATTGCAAAAATTAAACTCTTGAAACTGAAAATCAGATATTAAGGAAAATGTATTAAAGAAGAATCTTAAGAAAAAAACAACAATCTTTTAGTTAAATGCTTACTTTGTGCAAACAATCATTCTACGTTCTTGGGATACAAAGACAAAATATATATTATAAAGCCCCTGCCCTCAAGAAGTTTACATTCCACTAGGAGGAGGACAAGATATTCAGAAAGATAAATAATCACTAAGTAATTACAAAATAATAAGGAAGTGAAGTACTGACTGGGAAAATCAGAGAATTCTTCTACAAGGTGGTGATGGAATCCATATATGAAAGAAATGAGGGACTTTAAACAGTAGAGGTGAGGAAGAAATGCTTTCTAGTTATAAGGAAGAACCTATGTAGAGGGATGGTAACAGAAGATGGGATTTTATGTCCAAGTTAAGTAAGTTTGGTTGCAGGTCAACAAGCATTTGTTTAGCACTTACTATGAGCCAAACAGTGCATTAAATTCTGCATGTGCTAGATCGCAGCATAAAGTTGAGTATCAATAAGTTTGCAAAGAAAAACTGGAGTCATGTTCTGAAGGATTTTAAAGAATGTTTAAATCATTTTTAAAATGCTACACAAAAAAATTGATAGTTTATCCAAAAAGCAAAATGGAGGCCCAAGAGCTTCGTGAGAAGTAGAATGACAATTAGAAGTATGCTTTAGAAATATCACTTTAAGAAGTGCCTGAAAGAATAAATTGGAGAGGGGATAGATTGGTTGGAAGGCTGTCTACTTCAGTTTCCGCATCTGAAAAATTAAAGACTTGGACTTGATGATTTCTAAGTTTCCTTTCTAGCTCTAAATCTATGATCCAATGATCATTCTCTTGGTTTCATCACAAACCTTTCATGACATACATGGGTTGTGTCCTTCAAATGTATCCTATCTAATAAGTTCTGTTCACTCAGAACCAGCTCAGTTTGGAATTTGAGGTCACCCTGCTGAAATTAAGGAAAGCAATCCTAGAGCTTATACTTGAACCTAGAGCATAGGAATAATGGCCTGTCTGGTTCTCTAAGTTGCCACCAAAGGATCTCTCAGATAATCATTGACCTTATTTTGAAGAACTCTAAAATTGCTTTATATGTTTTGCAAACAGATAGAAAACTTCTTTTCTTCTTTCTCTCTGTCTCTAACATAAAACTTGCTGGACATATGGTCAACTCAATAATCCATTTTTACCAAAGAAAATCACTCTATCTGACCCTATTTTCACATCATCTTCATTCTTGAATTTTCTAGCTCTGATACCCTATAAGGCATCTTTGTAAGTAGTTTGTATGAAAAGATATGGACTAGGTTAGTTTGGCTACGTTTTTGGGGACCCACTATGTATATACTGTTTTAGCTGCTTAAGAAAATTAACAAAAAAGGAAAAATCTCAGTTCTTATTCTTAGGGGTTTTTTCCCTTTTAGTGTCATGAAAGAAGGATTGATTCTATTTGCTCTCTCTTCAGTACACGTACAAAGACAGAATGAACCAGATAATCTCTCAAGATCTCCTTCCAGTCCTTTGATCATGTAATTCTTTCATACACTTTGCCCAGAGCCGTCTTTGGGTTTCCATGTCACACCCTGTTTCCCTGAAATATCAGCACATATGGCACTTAGAGAACAGAAGAATGTGCTAGGACTTTAGAGAAGAATCAATTGGTCTTTGAAACAGTATGTGTTACTTGTGATTCAAGACTCTTCACAGTGGCAAAGAAAGGAGAAAAGTATAGAAACCAGATTGCAAAGACACGAAAAGGTGGTGTAGTGGATAAAGAGCTTGATGAATTAGAAAGACTTGAGTTCAAATCTCGTCCCTGACACATTAGTCCTGTGACTTTGAGTAAGATACTTGATCTTATTTTGCTCATTTATAAAAAAGGAATAATAATAATAGTGTGCAATTTGTAAGGGGTTTATGAATATTAAATGAGATAATACATGTAAGGAACCTTAAAGTGCTATATAAATGCTGGCTATAATTATTAATGATATTTTTAAATAGTCAATTGATATTTTGTAGATATTGTTTTTAAATCACTGTCACTTTCCAATAACTACCCCTCCCCTACCCCTAGCAAAACTTTCCCTTGCAAAAGATAAGTGTCATCAAACAAAATGAAGCTGCACATTAGCCGAGTCTAAAAATGTGTGCTTCATTTCCCCATCTTTACCATGGTATCTATCATAGGACCATAGATTTGAGGTCATCTTATGCAGTTAGTTCCCACTTGTTTACTTACAGGTAAGAAAACTGAGACATTGCACCTTGTCTTTCATACAGCATAGACTCTTTTAGTTCTTACTAATCTTCTTACTTGGATATTTAAACACTTCTCTAGCTAGGTGATGGGGACAATGGATAGAGACTTGAAATGAGAATGATTCATCTTCCTGAGTTCGAATCTCACTTCAGACACTTACTAGCTGCATGACTTAACTCTGTTTGCCTCAGTTTCCTCCTCTATAAAATGAGCTGGAGAAGGAAATGGCAAATACTCCAGTATATTTGCCAAGAATATGAGGTCACAAAAAGTGATTGAAACAATTGAATAACAACAAAAATTAGTCTTCAAATTAAGAGTCTCTTGCTCTCCTAAAAGAAGTCTGGGACATTTAATATCCCAGAATCTAAAATTCACCAGAGTCCAATACTTACCCAAAGACCGAGTCATCTAAGACTTCAATTAGCTGACACTGAAATGTTTGAAGACAAGAAACAGGAGAGACTTTCTTCAATTTTATCCCTTGAACAGACTTGATCTGGTATGGAAAACAGCTTAAAATTTCTGATCCTTCTGTGATCCAAGAAGCACAATACAGAAAATGATGATATCTCCATTAACTTTATCATATTAAGGAGAACAATTTTGAAAGCCATCAGATCATTGTGGTGACTGAATCTGGAGGATTGAGAATGAAACTCTCTTGTTAGTAAGATATATTTAAAAGTGCTGTGTTTAGAGTCAGAAAGTCTAGGTTTAAAATTTGGTTTTCCATTCGTGAGATATTGGATCAGATATTTGAACCCAAAGGCCTAATCTTGTAACTGTTCAATGAGTTGATACTTTAGGAAAACATGATTCAGCAGAGACTTATGTAGGCAGAAAAAAAAAACAAAAAAAAAAAAAAACCCACCACCAAATATATCCCTTGAGCAGAGTACAGAGAAGTAATTGAAACAAGATTATCTCAGGAAAATTCCAGAGGTTCCTTTTGTGAAAATGTTAGCAAAATGAATCAATTTGCTATTCTCTGTACCTTGGCTCTTGAGAAGTATATATAAATACATATATATACTTCATACAAATGAGTGCCCCTCTATTAATGAGATTGTAGGTGATCCTTTTCTTAATCATGTCTTAATAATTTAATGGATTACTGTGGCTAAAAAAAATATTCTATCACTTATTGATCAATCTTGTAGAGATAAGTCTCACTGAATTTTAGCTAACCTGGTCTACAACTGGACTTAGACACAAAGCCTTTTCAAAACGGCAGAATCTGGTAGAATTTGTGTTCCACCATTAATGGAGCCTTCCCAATCCCAAGGCCAATTTCTTAGTTGATGATTTAGTAAACATTCAAGAAAAAAGAAATGGGGGGGGGGAGTAGAAGAAAAAATAAGTAGACAAACAGACTGACATTCCTTGGGAAAGCAGCTTTTAAGACACATTTTACATTAAGGAATGGCTCCAATAAGTATGCCTTGAAGTTTCTTTTTATGAGAATTGATCTTACTTAAACTAGGCTTTTTGTCATTAAAAGCCCCTCCTCTCATTCTTAAGGTCAGTATTTGTTGAGGCAGCAAGAAGGGCAGAATACTGGGACTTTAATTAGGAAAACCTACCTCAGACACTTACTAGCTGTGTGAATCTGGGCAAGTCACTTCACCTCTGTCTGCCTCAGTTTCCTCAACCAAAAAATGGAAATAATAAGAGTACTTGTATCTTGCAGGGTTGTTGTGAGGATCAAATTAAATAATAATTGTAAAGTGCTTAGCATAGTGCCTGGCACATAGTAAGTGATATATTATCTATACTTATATTTATTTAATATAAATATTTAAATATTAATTATTTGATATTTATTAAATATTATTTATACTTATTTCCTTTGCTTGGGATCAGAGAAGAGTAATATTTTGTACTTAAATGAGGCAGGGAGAAAGACATAATGAACCACAAAACTGGATATTTTGCAAGCATTGGGTCAGAGAGGAGCATGTCTTTAAGTAGACTAAATGACAGTTATCTCAAGTTCTTTCAGACATCACAGAATTAATACATGTCCTACATGCATCTGTTCTGATGAAAAAAGCTGGTCCTGCTTAAATTGTCATTTATAGACCAAGACTTAATGGCCACAACACTGGAGAATGCTATAATTGGGGGGGGGGGGAGAAGAGATGGATAGAAAAAGTCAGGCAAGAGTGTAGCATGTTGTGTTGTGTGTATTTTCCCCCTTGGGTTTTACCATCTGTTTCTTTTAATGCACAAACAAGGAAAATGATGGGTTTGGAATGCAGGGGTTTTCAAAAACCAGATGACCACAGGCATTCTTTAAATGGGGGAAGCTGGGGGGGGGGGAGCTTGCAGTTCTGTGACATTTGTCAGGAAGTGAATTTTTAAATACCGGGAACAACAAATGCCCTCTGCCAGGGAAAGGCCACAAAGGCAAGGAAAAGCAGTCTCCCTTTTTTGTGTGTATCTCCTCCCTTCTGAAGTCATTTCTGTAGATTAACGTTTCACTAAATGCTATTTTAGGTCTTTTTTTTCCCTTAAAGGCAAATACAAAACAGTTAAAGCTGGACTTGAGAATAACAAACCGTGAATGTCTAGTTGCATTACTGAATTGGCAGCTTTGGGTGTAGTCCACTCTTAGAAAATTTTAAGAGACTGAACAAAAGTCATTTTGTGAGCGGATCATACTTGGAAAAAACAAAACCAAACAAACCAAAAAAAAAAAAAAAAAAACCCTATAAATAGAGAAAGTAGGAAAGAAAAGCAGGAAGATACCTTAAAACCCCAGTGTATGTATGATAGTGCCAGACAAGCTGCTTTATGAAGCATGAAACAGGGAGCTTGTTTTGGATTTGTATTTGCAAAAAGCATGTTCTTAAAAGGGAAAATGTGATATGTACTATGTGGTAGCCACTCAATAAAACTGGTGGTTTTTGTTTATTTTTGTTTTTGTTTTTTTTTACCATCTATACCAGTAGGCCCAAGGAAGGCAATGGAAGCCTAAGGTAAAAATGGCATTTCCTTTTGGGAAAGCCTGAGCAGCAGAGATTATGTGAAAATATTAGCTTGTGTACTAAATCCTTTTCACCTTAATTGCAAGAAGTAGTTGACTTGGAGTGTGAGGGACTTAACACTAGACAAAGTTCCAGCCTTTCAGGGTTTAGGGTCCCTGCTGAGAGCAGGATTGGTACTTTTGGCCAAGTTCCACCCATTTGAACCCTAAGACTGTGGAACATTTTTCACATAGTTTTGTGAGCAGCCTGACGCCAGAGTTTTCACATTAGAGAAAAGAATAAAAGATGATGGTTGCTGAGGGAACCACCTCTTGTTTCTAATTTGTGAGACCTACTCTCCTCAAGGATAGTTTGCAATACTTGAGGGTGCTGTTACCGATGCCAAAAAAGAAAGCACAGCAATTTAAAAGCCCTCGGAGAATTAGTGAGTAAATATACTTCAAAATGAGTTGACTTCAAAAAAAAAAATCTTAGAGGTCTTTTTCAACCCACGTTTAAGGCCTCTAAAGAATTATATAGAAACAAGAGCTTGTCAGGTAAGATCCATTTCATTTACATTAATTCCAGATGCCAGTAGTCATGATGGGGATATCTAACCTTTGACTTACTTGGAAGTATGTCCTGCTTAAACTGTTGTTACCCTAATGGAAATGGGAAAATGATTAGTACAATGAGCCAGGGTCAGGAGACCTGAACTCTGCTCCCTGTCACAATTATGCAGATTTATTTGCTATTATTGATACCTTACTTTGGACTACAAGCTCCTTCAGGTCTCTAAGGATGGCATTATTTGGACTGGTCACTTTGTAAAAACATTATGTTCACCAACAACCTTTTAGCTGTGCTCACAATAATAAAGTTTGGCAAGGAGGGGCAGGGGAAATGCTGTATCTAGTTGAAGCTATGAAGGGAATTTTAAGTGGTTGGACTCAACTCCCATTATTCACTTTGCACATAGTTTTAGAGTCATTAAAACCAATTCAGTACATAGTGATTTTGATTCAAGGAGGGAAAAAAAAAAAAACTTTGACTCCAAAGGTATAATCTAGGACTTTTCATGGTTACAGTTGTTAGATAAAATGCCAGAACAAAGTCTTTTATTAAGGAGAAGCATTTTTAGAGATCTTTGTGTTACTTAGAGGAGGAAGTAGGGGGAAAAAAAGGATTATTGTTTTTTTTAATCACATATTTGCCCCAAAAGCAAAAGGAATTTTATTTGACTCCTAATCTATAATGCCTTCCCTTCTCATCCTTTCTTTGCCTCCATCCATTTTTTCCATTTTTGTTTGTTGATTTATTTATTGGTTTGGGTTGAGGGTTTTTTTTTAAATAAGAATAAAGAATTTGGAAGTGGTCAGTCAGCCAGGAGCCAGAAAGGAACTTGATCCATTGTTAAAAATATAGGTTCATGGGACAGCTAGGTGATGCAGTGGATAAGAAGAGTACCAGCTCTGAAGTCAGGAAGACCTGAGTTCAAATGTGGCCTCAGACACTTAATACTTCCTAGCTGTGTGACCCTGGGCAAGTCATTTAACCCTAATTGCCTCAGCAAAAGCAACAACAAAAAATATAAGTTCATAATTTGATATTTCCTTATATTCTAATCCTCAGGTGATCACCCCAGTGAGAACAGGCCATGGCTATGTGTATGAGTTCCCATCCAAGTATCAAAAGGATACCTACGATATCCCTCCATCTCATCCAATCCAAGGGGTAAGTAACATTTATGTAGCAGAAATAGAATATTAAGGCATAGCTTATTTTCAGGCATCAGCTGAAGTTTAGAGGAAAGGTATTTTGGAACAATAGTTTCTGTTTAATATAAAGATTTCTCTACATTAAATTCAGATTTCTGAAACAAGTTTCAGGAAATCTGGGTTTGAGTCCTGGTCCCAACACTTGATGGTTAATTGTGTTCACCTAGGTAAGTCTCTAAGTATCTCTGAGTCAAAATGGAAACAATAATACATGTGCTGCCCACCTTACAAAGTCGACTAAAGGAAATAAAGCAAACAAAATAAGATTTTATATAAATAATTTATTTAGCTGCATAATGATATATAGTTTTACATATATGATTGTATATAAAAATCGTTACTTTCAAGAGTCATTTTGCATATAGCAAATCAATCTCTCCTTTTGAGATTTTCTTCATCTGGAAACCCAGCTCCTTTAAATGAGAAGAAAATATCTTTATGTCATTTCATCATATTTTGGTCCATATGTGTGGTTATGCCCTTGAAAAATGCAAACTGTGGTTTCTAGGGCTCCTCAAAAATAAATAAATAAATGTGTATATATATATATATATATATATATATATATATATATATATATATATATATATATATATATATATATATATATATATATATATATACATATATATATACATATATATATATATATATAAAATTTAAAAAGGAAAGCACATTGGTCCTTGACTACCTGGACGCTTACAAAATATTAAATTTTGAAATCACTTTATTAAAATACTTAGAAACAAAAGTTTAAAATTACTCCCAAAGTGAGACAGTTTCATTTTTTATGACCAAAATTTTTCTTTTCCAGGTATATGACATCCCCCCAACATCATTGAAGGGCCCAGTGTTCCCAGCTCCAATGGGAGAGATGAAACCTTCAGGGGTATATGATATCCCTCCTGTGAAAGGAGTAAGTTAAATTATCCCAGTTGTTTGAAGGATTTTTTGAAAGAGGGGGTGTTTTTTAATTGTTGAGAAATTATATGACATATTTTAAAGGGGAAAAAGTTTTAGATACCCACTTGTTGAACAAATGGAATAGTCATCCCACGTGACTAATTTCCTCCTAAATATGCCATAATTTAAACATCCAGATTGTCCTCCAGAGTATCTATTTTGTAAGACAAAAATACTTTTCCCAAACATACTTCCGTTGATCCAAATTTTTCTTAGGAAGTCTTCATTACAAGTTTATCTAAAAGCCACATCAAGCCATCTGTTTCATGACCATACTTTGCTTTTGATCCCAAAAATAGTATCATTCATCTTAACCATTCACCCTATTCACCCAGTGACTTTTGATTATTTCCAAAAATCAAGTCCACCTTCAAAGGACAAAGATTTTCATCCATTAAAATGATTCAAAAGAATGTCCCCCAGGCTTAATTCTAAAAGAGACTTTTCAGAAATGTGAGCCAGTGTTTCCCATCTAAGTGTCTCTAGCTTCCCAAAATGACCATTTTGAAGGAGAAAATATTCATTGGATACATAGAAATGTTTTTATTTCAACTTTTTTTCCTTGATTAAAATCCTACTCAGTTGCTTCATTACAATGGGAAGGTGACCCTGGACACTCAGAGGTTATTTGGCCAAAACAGTACAAGGTATAGCCAGTTCTTACCCAGCTTTTGTGTACAGATCTAGTGAAGGACCTCACCTCACTCATCCAAGGGTCAATTTAGTTAAGTGCTAAGAGATAGGCAACTTCAGAATAGGGATCATGTCTTAATTTGTATCACCTCCAGCATCTACTGCAATAATTTGTACTTTTTGAAGGACCTAGACATGTGATTTTATTTGTGAAGGGATATTTCTGCAAGTCCACAACAAGTATTTATTAAATGTTTACTGTGTGCCAATTATTGTGCTGAGCACTAGGAATACAAATACAAGTTCAAGAAAAGATAAACCTTGCCCTCCAAGAGCTTTTGTTGTAATGGGGGGAAAAAAAAACACCTAAAAGGAGGAGGCAGGAATGGTAGAAAAAGTCTGGAATCTACCTTGGAGAAGAATGAGACATGACTGGGCTGGTCGCACACCCACAATCCTTATATAGAGGTTCTGAGAGGAGTTATACAATCGGAAGTAGAGACTGCAAGAACGAAAGATATTTCCAATGTGTGAATTCCAAAGCAGGAGTGGGCTTCAGGATAAAGAAGGACATGGTAGAGAAATACTAGAGTTTGGCCCTGAGGAGAATTAAGAAACTTACTCTAACTTTACCAGATCAGCAATTGGTCCACTGGTCCACAATATTATAGGAACACTGATAGGTTAAAAGATTTATTTAGAATCACACAAACAGTATAACACAACACTTACATCCATTTCTAGACTCCCGGACAGGTTTGCTCTTCACTCTACCATTCTGCCTCTGTCTGTAGTAATAAAAGATTGTTATATTAATAAATAAACAAATAGCAAGGGAACAAACATTTATAAGTACTTATGTACCAGGAACCATGATAATATTGTGATTTAGAGTTGGTAAAAACCTTAGAAGCCCATTGAATCCAACACTGTAATTTTACAAATGAGAAAACTGAAGAAGCATTGAGAAGTTATATGAATTGTCAGGTTCTCAATTTGGAAGCGACAGTGAAAATGATGCTTGAAGAAGATCGGCCTGGCAATAGAATTCAGGAAAGAGAAGCAGGTAGAACTACGAGAGGCTATCTAGGTGGCTTTTGCAATAGATGGGAAAGAGATAAAGGGGGTCTAGATTAAAATGGTAGCAATGGGTAAAGGAAAGAGTGAAGTATACAGAGGAAGAAACCACAGAATTTGACAAGATGTAAATAAAACATAAAAAAAGGGAAGAATCAAGTAGAATTACTTCAGTAATTCTCTTCTGGAAGATTAGATAAAATATCCCAATTAGTTATATCTCAAGCAGAAATGATATGTTTGCATTAGAAAAATAATGAATCTAATTGGGGATTCACTGAGTTAGTAGAGCCAAGCTGGAGATCCATTGAGAAGTGGGTCGAGCCAAAAGGAGTTGTAAGATCTCAGGAGAGAGGTTAGGACAAAAGATACGGCTGTCATCATGATCCACACAGATATAGTCGTTGAATCCATGGATTAGAATGACCTCATTGAAGGAGTAAGTATTGCAACTAAAGGAAAAGTAGCACATAAAATATTGCAGGTCACTTGAGATTTGAAGAAGAGAAAAAGACTCTCTATGAAGGCAATTATATTCTATATTTACTTTTCTATTTTATTTAGTTATCATTTTCTTTGCACTCATTTAAGTTGCCTTATAAATTTTTAATTCGGTACATCTCTGATTTTTTTCTTGTTTATTTCAGGTTTATGCCATTCCACCTGCTGCCCGAGATGAAGTAGGATTAAGAGAAAAGGAATACGATTTCCCTCCCCCTATGAGACAACCCGTAAGACCAGAAGTCAGACCTGAGGGCGTTTATGATATCCCTCCAACAAGTTCCAAGGCAGTAGGGAAGGACCTTAATGTCAAATACAACTGTGACGCTTCAGGTGCTGCTGAGCAGGTATCCCAGAGACACCAAAGCATTCTTCAAAACCAGCAGCAAATGCACCTCGGCCAGTCTGCAGCCCCTCAGAATGATGCATATGACATCCCTAGAGGGGTTCAGTTTCTCGAGCCACAAGCAGCAGCTGGTGAAAGATTAAATGCTGAAGAAAAAGACGGAGTATACGATGTCCCCCCGCAGACCACCCAGGAGACTAAAGGTTGCCCCGATGTGACAGACGGCATGAACAGACTCTCTTTTTCCAGTACAGGTAGTACCAGGAGCAACATGTCCACTTCTTCCACAACATCGAAGGAGTCCTCCTTGTCAGCCTCTCCATCCCAGGACAAAAGACTGCTGCTGCTGGATCCCGACACAGCCATCGAGAGGCTTTATCGGCTTCAGCAGGCGCTGGAGACGGTGGTGTGCAACCTCGCCTCTCTGGTCACCGCCGACTGGAGGTGTTACGGCTACATGGAGAGGCACATCAATGAGATCCGCACGGCCGTGGAAAAGGTGGAGCTCTCTTTGAGGGAGTACCTCCATTTTGCCAAGGGGGCTGTAGCAAATGCCTCGGGACTCCCCGAACTCACCCTGCACAACAAAATGAAGCGAGAATTGCAAAGGGTGGAAGACTCCCACCAGATTCTAACCCAGACCAGCCAGGACTTAAACGGCTGCAGTTGGTCCTTGAACATTCTAGCTGTCAATAAGCCTCAAAGCAAGTGCGATGACCTGGACCGGTTTGTGATGGTGGCGAAAACGGTGCCGGATGATACCAAACAGCTCACCACCAGCATCAGCACCAACGCGGAAATGCTCTTCCGGTCAGCCCCGGGCGGCGGGAGACTAAAGAATGGGTCTGAGCATGTGACCGGAGCCAGTGACTACCTGCCCTCGGGCCCGCAGGTCCAGGGGCTGCATCCCGGTGACCACAAGAGCCAGCCCTTTTGCAAGCCGCTGCCTCCGAGTCTAAGCAAGGACCAGCATCCTGACTGCAATAGCAATGATAACTCCGAGCGCAGCTGGATGGACGATTATGATTATGTCCACCTGCAGGTAAGGACGCCGCCAGACCAATTAAGCACCTGTTTGTTTTAGAACTGAAGAAAGCTTTCAAGAGCATCTGACCTAAACTCCTTATTTTAGAGACTACTAAATAATACTTATTTAGAGATAATTTTAGAGAATTCTAAAGCTATTGAAAAAGAAGTACTACAGACAGTAGAGTTATGAACCCTGAATTTGAAGCCATTGATTCTTATCTGAATCCTGGCTCTTTTACTTATATTGCAGTCTGATTTAGGGCAAGTTCCTTAAACCCTCTGAAACTTAGTTGTTGTTGTTGGTTGTTGAGGCAATTGGGGTTAAGAGACTTGCCCAGGGTCACAGAGCTTGGAAGTGTTAAGTGTCAGAGATCAGATTGGAACTCAGGTCCTCCTGACTTCCAAGTAGTGCTTTATCCACTGTGCTATCTAGCTGCCCGTCTTAAAAAATATTTATTTATTTGAGACTTAGTTTTTAAACTGATTTAATATTTAATTATTAATTTATTGTTATTTATTTTATTGTTAATTATAATATTAATGATTATTTCTTTTTAAAATGAAACAGCTGAAATGGTTCTTAAAAGATCTGAACAGTTAGTAGTTCCATAGAGCTGGAGATAATAATAGCACCTCCCTCACAAGATTGTTGTGTAAAGATTAAATGAGATAATATTTGTAATGGGGTTAGAATAATGTTTTATACATAAAGGGAATAAATTAAGAATGCATATAGTATCTACTATTAGAAGCTAAATGTGATTAAATGCACGATGTTTTACTCATAAAGGGAAAGTACCTGCTATTAAGAGCTAAATGTGATTAAATGTACAATGTTTTACTCATAAAGGGAATAAATTAAGACTGCATAATACCTACTATTAGGAACTAAAGGTGGTTAGTACAATGTTTTATATACGAAGGGAAGAAATTAAGAATGAATATAGTAAATGCTGTTAGGATCTAAATGTGAATAACACTGTGTTTTACACACGAAGGGAAGAAATTAAGAATGCATATAGTACCTACCATCAGCAGCTAAATAAATGCTTATTTTCTCCCTTCTTATAGCTGATGTGATTTGCCCAAGAATATAGATAGTAAGTGGTAGAGCTAGGATCTGAACTCTAAATACATTGCTGTTTTTATTAGGAGCAGCTAGATAGAGTGCCAGACCTGAAGTCAGTCTTTTTTTTTTTTTTTTTTTTTTTTTTTGAGTTCAAATCTGGCTTCGGACTCCTACAAGTTGTATCACGCTAGGCAAGTCACTTAACCCTGTTTGCCTCAGTTTGTTTCCTCATCTGTGACTTGGAGAAGGAAATGGCAAACCACTCCTATATTTTTGCCAAGAAACCCCCAAATGAGATCATGAAGAGTCAGACAGGACTGAATAATAACTACAACTTTCTATTAGACTTTATTGTTTCCTTTACAAGAAGACCTATACGAGTACCTGCTAAAATAAAGATAATACTAATAATGCTAGTCTAAGTAGCTTGGCTATAATCATGTAATGGAGTCTTGGAGCAGAAGTCAACAGTTTTGGATTCAAACTCTCGCTGTACCACTGGCCAGCTTTATATCTTTCAACAAATCACTTCTCTCTAGAGCTTGTTTTTCTCACCTTCCTAAAACAAAGAAAGAGTTGGATTTCTTTGGTCCCTTTCAACTCCAAAATTGCTGTTTGCATTAGTCATTGCCTTTGGCCTTGCCCCAGGCTACTCTAGAAGATAGCTGGGCACCCACCCAGTGACCCAGAGAATCATCTCTTCTAATTGTTCTTTTCCAAGGAGGTATATGTTCATCTGCCGGAGAAATGACTGCAGTATTCCACCAGCCTTGGAAAGCTTGCCTAGATTTCTGGCCTGGTCTGTTCTGTTATGCAAGGATCACCAAACCCTAACTCTAGTCAATGTGAATTAGGTTAACTGTGTTATTTTGGCACTTTTTATCCCTGGCTGATGTCCATCTCAAGAACAGAGCCAGATGAGGAACTTCAAGGGCTCTGAAGCAAGTTTTATTGGCTAGATTTAAACTTGGCGTCACAGGTCATAGAGTCATAGGATTTTAGGACTTGAAGGGTACCTTAGAAATCATCTCATCCAACTCACTCATGTTACAGATGGTGGAACTAAGGTTTATGAGTCCAAGTTGAATCCATTAGAAAAGAATATTGGAAATGGTGCTTCTAAAAGAGGTTTGAAGGGAGTCCAACCTGTCTATCAAAAAAACTTGTTAGGGGTCAGAGAGCAGATTACTGTGTATGGAAACTGGTTTGTCTCCTTAGCATTAAGAGGGATTAGGGCCTCTGGAAGGCGGTGGCTGGAGGCCAGGTTGACATTATGCTGTACCTATGTGCATAGGTGGGTGTATGTGGCAAGCAGCCACAGCGGTGGAAAACAAGGCAATATTTATCCATTTGTCAAATAAATTGTTTGCACAAGTGAATCATGGCAGTGATGTAATGGGTCTTTTCTCTTGTAAAATAACAGGGGAAAGAAGAGTTTGAAAGGCAGCAGAAAGAGCTTTTAGAAAAGGAAAATATCATCAAGCAGAACAAGATGCAGCTGGAACATCATCAGGTGAGTTGAGTC
This sequence comes from Sminthopsis crassicaudata, assembly GCF_048593235.1. NCBI lineage: Eukaryota > Metazoa > Chordata > Mammalia > Dasyuromorphia > Dasyuridae > Sminthopsis > Sminthopsis crassicaudata. The sequence goes on along the minus strand of NC_133617.1, from coordinate 173,177,369 downwards.
AGAACTAAAAGCATTTCATAGTGCCAGGAAGCTTTTCTGAAGACCGGCAAAGATGGAACATTTCCATCCTTCCACAGGGATCTCAGCATATGAAAGTTTTCTGGCCCATGAAAGGACATAGGAACAAATAAATAGAAGTTAGTTCTGGCAAGTCAGCTGTATTCTCAAGGTTGAGAATACTCAGGGAGAATCCAAACAATTGTTCTTGGTTTGGAGGCTAAACCAGTATACTCTAAAATAGCAAGGACTAGAGGAGGACTTGAGATTTCTGAGACTTCTGGTATGAGACAATAGTGCAATCATTTTTTTGTACTATGCTGCAAAGAATTCTGAAACACCCCAAGGTTTTTTTTTTTGTTATTGTTGTTTTATTTTTTTTTAACAAAGATAATGTCGTTTATCTATTTTGAATAAAGTTTATGTTATTTATTAGGACAGTTAGGTGGTTAGACCATCAGGCTTGGAGTCAAGAAGACTCATCTTCCTGAATTCACATCTGGCTAGCTATGTGTTCTTTTAAAAATCATTTCTCTTTGCCTCAGTTTCTTCAAATATAAAATGAACTGGAGAACAAAATGACCAGCCACTCCAGTATCTTTGCCAAGGAAACCCTAAAGTGGGGTCGTGAAGAGTCAGATATGACTGAAAAATGATTGAACAAACATGCTATTTATTAACAGACATTTAAAATAATAATTTCAGAGGGTTTTATCATGAGTTCTGCCCAAAGTTTTGTTTATACTGAGGATTCCATCACTAGAAAAGTTTGAGAACTCTCTCCAGAAACTATGTTCTAGTCCCAGTTCAGACAATTACTGGATATGTGTACCACAAGTCACTCAACTTCTTTCTAAATTAGTTACCTGATATGTAAAGTGAGGATGCTTAATAATACACAGGCTCTGCCTACCTCTTTTAAATTGTTTTGAAGTACAAAAAAAATAAGTATTCATAAGCCTTAAACCTACATATGTGTAAATTGTTCTTCCTTCACTGTTTTTAGTCATTTTTGGCCACTTGACTATAGTTTTAGAGGTTGCCTGACCTTGGGAAACAAGTTTAGCTTAGGGAATCCAAGCAACAGACTCCCTGCAATTACTAACTTTGTATCTCCCGGGGAGACACTGTGTGGTCTTCTCTCTCTGTCACCATTTTCCCTCTGTGGGACCTTGAATAAGTCCCATAGCTTCAGCTAATGACTTCAGTTTCCTGGGGATACACATGGGTTTGGACATATGCATGCAACAAGGGTCACCAAGAGACACAGTGGAATCATTGGACAAAATGTATAACAATAATTCTCATGTTAAGTGGTTCTCTGGTGCCTTTTGTTAGCAAGAAGTATTTGTTTTCTCTGCATTGGCTCATGGTAAGATGATGAATTATTCCAGATCTATAGATCGATTTGGATAGAAATCATATATTTATATAAAGAGAAATCATGCCATAGAAAGCAAACAGAGGCTTTTAACTGAGCCTTTTTAATGGCTATTGTAAAGGCATTTCCCCAAGGTGGGAAAACTATTGACTCAACTGATATCACTGCTTCGCTAGTGGTTCAAATTCAGAATATGGATTCTTAATCCAGTCCAAAATTTTTTCCCCACTTGCTATCTGTTAAAATACTGTTTCCCCCTCCCCCTTACCTTTTCTCTTATCAGAGAATATCTGTGGCTTGAGAGTTAAAGAGCTGAATAATAAAATTGTAGAAATGCAGATAGTCCTTAAAGATGATCTAATCAAGCTATCCGTTTATAGATAAAGAAACTAAGGTCTGAGAAGTGAAGTGATTTGCCAAAGACTTAAGATTAAAACCCACAGCTCCATTGCCATAATATTTCCATTTAAATATGGAATATATATAGAATACCTATATATAATATACATTCTACTATATAATATTATGTATTAATGTAATAATAATAATGTTGTTTTTAATACTTTAATTAATGTTATTAATAATAATAAAGCATTTTCCTCCTCAGATCAGTCAGTTCCAGTTGTTGGAGCAAGAAATTACCAAGCCAGTGGAGAATGACATCTCAAAGTGGAAGCCCTCTCAGAACCTCCCCACTACAAACAGCAGTGTGGGTGCCCAGGACAGACAGCTGCTTTTTTTCTATTATGACCAATGTGATACTCATTACATCTCCCTTCTCAATGCCATTGATGCGCTCTTCAGCTGTGTCAGCTCAGCCCAGCCCCCCAGGATCTTTGTGGCACACAGCAAGTTTGTTATCCTGAGTGCACACAAGCTGGTGTTCATTGGAGACACGCTGACAAGGCAAGTGGCAGCCCAGGAGATCCGTAACAAAGTGATGAACTCCAGTAACCAGCTGTGTGAGCAGCTTAAGAACATCGTCCTGGCCACCAAGACGGCCGCCCTACATTACCCTAGCACACCTGCTCTGCAAGAAATGGTGCACCAAGTAACAGACTTGTCCAGAAATGCCCAGCTGTTCAAGCGTTCCTTGCTAGAGATGGCAACATTCTGAGGGGGAAGGGGGAAAGAGACTGAGGGACCACACAGTCAAACTGGAAATATTGTCTGGTTTATGTAAATGTTATCTATTTTTGTAGATATTTTATATGAAATATTTTAAATATGTTTTATGAATTAGAGAACGTTCAGGGAGTTGGAGAGGTAAAATTATTATCAATCTTTGGTTCTTATATATACATTTGTATATCTAAAATAGATATATATAAACTGTACATATACTTGATCACATTCTCATATGTGCCTGTGGGAGCATGTGTGTGTGTAGATATATGTATGTAACACATTCCATGAATTAACCATGAATTAAGAAGCACCTTATTATGCATCCCCAAAATACTACTTCTTCACAGATGACTGAACAGATGATTCTGATTGATACTCTACCGTATGCTGTAGGGGTTATACTGGATGTTATTACCCAAGTGTTTGGGAACAAGACTATGCTCACAAATCAATTCCTTATAATTAACTTACTTTTTTAGTTGAACCCTTTCCAAAATTTTCCTCCTTTCCCAATCCTTATACTAAAATGCACTGAGTCCTCTGAGCAAGCAGATTTTGTGAATAACATATTTATAAAATGTTTCAAAACATGAGCTATTATTTAGGGTGCTAGAGAGGGAAGCAGCTTAGTCATTAAAGGAGGTAGGAAAAGTGTACTTAAAGGTAATTTCTGACTGAGTGGGGGTATTTCTAAGCTGAGAGGAAGCCACAATAAAGACAAGTCCTATGTTTGCTCATGACTCTTTCATCTTTTGTATTAGTGAAAGAGTCAGCTGTGAAATTTTCCAGAGGTTTAATATAAATTGAAAAACCCCTTTTTGCAGAAGGGACATACATGGCATGTGTACCTGAGGTTGTAAATATCCATGAAAATGAAAATAAGGCACAATTTGATATACAGATTGCAAACAGCTGTCATCCATTGCCTAGATGCTTTTATCTAGCAAAAGGACGTTAAGTGGTTTCTGGGCCTCATGACTATAGACATTCACACCACTTTGGACAATGAAAGACCTTGCTATCCTCCCCCATACTCACATGTCATCAGCATTTCAAATCTAGAACCAGTTTCAGCCTTAAGTCTCCCTCTCTTTCTTCATTATACCTCTATTGACTAATCTCATTCTGATAGGTTACAAAGAGACAAGACACTGAGTCACAGCATTTATACCATAGACTGACTATAAAATTTAAATACCGCCATTACATCTTTTGGCAGTAACACATACCACAAGTCTTAACAGATTTACTGGGAAGTGGGGTGGAAAAGATGGGGGCAGGTAATGGTTTTATAAGAAATTACTATTATGTACACTTATATTTTAAAGTCAAGAGGCATTTATCTAGGCTATTTCTATCCAGTGCCTTGTTCACTCTCTTTATTCTAGCCTATGTCAAAACATGCTCCTACATTGCAATATATGCTTTACTGAATTAAATTTACTTCTATTGAACCAACCAAAATATTGGAATAGCAGATGGAATTAAGAAAGACCAGACATGATCAGAAAGAGATAAGGTGAATTATGGAGCTTATCACAAAATTGCTTTTAAAAATAGCATCTATTGTAATGTTCACAGTCATGCTCCATCAAAAGAAGAGATGGGACACAGAAAGGCCATCCTACAGAAACAGGGGCTGGCAACATCAACAATTTGGAAGTAATCATGGCAAGAGTATATTCTTGTGGACTTTGTTGCTATTGATAAGTTGTATATTTTTTTAGGAGGTAACATATTTGTACTAAGCTACATGGTAATATTACAAGTTTTCAAAAGGAAAGCCAAGTTGTTAAATCTGTATCCTTGTTTTTGCTGTCTTGTATGTAAAGACTATTTTTAAATCATTAAATTTTTTAATCTTTTTTATATCAACTAGATTTTCCTTTGCATGTTTTTTCTGCCACAGAAAGCTGACTTGGATTGACATTTCTAAGGAGGAAATTTAACTTGAGATACTTCTTTTTTCTGTCCATACTAAAGACCTCAATTTTCTGGGGTTGGGGGGGAATCAAGTTTTGTTTTGTTATGTTTTGTACTGTTTTAATATTCAAATTATACTTAAAAGTTGGGACATATAATAAAACATCTGGAAAAACTCTTTAATTTCACAAAATTTTAAGTTCTATTATGTGTAAGGCACTGTGCTAGAAACAAGGGCTACAAAGACAAAAAAAAATGAAATAGTTCTTACCTTAAAATAACTTTTCTTCTGGGGTTTTACAATATATGCATATTGTAAACATATACAGGCAGCTAGGTGGCACAGTGGAGAGAGAGTGCTGATTTACATTTTTTTGAATTCAAATTTGACTTTGTACACTTATTAGCCGTGTGACCCCAAGCAAGGCACTTAACTCTGTTTGCCTCAGTTTCCACATCTGTAAAATGAGCTGGAAAAGGAAATAGTAAACCATTCCAGTACGTTGCCAAAGAAAAACCCAAATGGAGTCACAAAGAGTCAAACTGAAACAGCTGAACAATAACAAAAGAAAGTAGACTACTTGGATTGGAACAAAGTGAATAAGAGTATGAAATAAGACAAGAAAAGTAGGCAGAAGCCAGATAATGGAGCAGAAAATGCTTATTTTAGAAATTCTGACAGACTTGTTCCATTTTCCATTTATTCTTCTAGTATCATATGTTCCTGGAATGATTTCACTTCACTGGGTCTTCCACTAAGCTTTTGCAAATGTCCAGATTCCAAATGAGTGAGATTCCAAACTCTCAGGCCTCTTAACTTGACAAGATTTTTTTGTCCTTTTCATTGTGATGACTGCTTTATAATTTGTTAAGCCTCAATAGGAGATATAATAGACTGTGTTAATGACTTTTCTTTTCCATTTCTCACTTCACAACATTAATATCTTGCTTGAATAGTTCAGGTTGGAGTTATAGTAATTGAATACATAATTTCCCTCTCATCCCTTTTAATTTTATGTCAATTTTGTTCTTTGGTACTCTAACACTTTAACTGTATATAGACATCTGATTCAAAATTGACACCCACATCAATAAACAGTCATTTCCTGTCAAGATATAATCAACAACTCTAGACACGCACAACTATTTGGATAGTATAGATCAGTAGTCAGCCAACTTTCATGATCACCAAATTTCTATCAGTAAGAGATTTTTTGAGTATCGCTCCTAATATATAATACTTATTCTATATGCATGTACTATTGTACTAACAATTACATATACATATATAGGTGAAATAATACACATATATAGGCGAAATAAGCTTATAGAAAATGGAAAATAATATGATGATGAGATAAGTTGAAATAAGATTTGATCTGAGAGTAAATGCTAAAATCCTAAAGTTTTTTTTAGTAGGGGAGTGAGCTAAACATGCATTAGGAAATGAATAGGAAACTAATTTGGTCTTTATGTAGAAGATTCACTGGAGAGGGGAAAAATCTTGGAGTAGTTTGCCATTTCCTTGTCCAGCTCATTTTACAGATGAGAAATTGAGTATGCAGGGTGAATGTGCCTTGTCCAGAGCTGCACAGCTAATAAATATCTAAGGCCAGACTTGAACTCAGGATGAAAGTTCCTTACCCCAAGTGCAATATTCTATCCACGAACTACTTTAATTGTGTTCTATCTTTTTACTCCCCTGTTATTGTCCTAGTGCACAGAAAGAGTAGCCACGAGGTGATCTAGGGACAAAGTAGAGATATACTCAAGGAAAATTCCCCACTGGCATTTGTGCAGCTGCTGATGGAAGATCCCAAGCTGAATTTAGGTTATAACTTCCCTGAGGATTCCACTCCAAGGCAAAAAGGAAGACAATAAAAGTTTGTATCACCAAGCAGGGGATAGGGATGGAGAAGGTTGGGTGGATAACAGGTGAAGATGGTGACATGGTTGTATTGGATGCAAGACCTGTGACTGGTTATGGCAGTAAGGGAAGGATGTCACTCATCTTTCCACTCTCTTCTTAATTGATCAAAAACCCTTTGGAATCATGGTAGGAGTCTACCAGGGTTCTAGGTTTAATTACATCTGAATCTCAAACCATTTCCAATCCAGATTGCTACAGTTGTGCCCATTTCTGTTATCCATGTGAATTTCAATCATTTCTGCAATTTTCATTCCTGAGAATATATGAAAAAAATGTATATATAAAAGTCAAATCAAATTAAATCAAATGTAGAAAATCTTGACACTGATATTAGCTTTGTGAACTTAAGCAAATTATTTTCCTTTTCTCAACCTCAGCATCTTTATCTTTAAAATGAAATCTCTGAGATCCCTTCCATCTCTACATTCTATAAGTTCAGACCTTAAGTTTGATTTAACAGTTTTAAGGATAAGAATACAATGGACTTGTCTAGAAGTCAGATAAGAAACAAAGTATACATATGACATGGGTTTCTTCCTTCATAAAGGCTGTCCATGGTTTATTGTTGTTCAGTCACATTTGACTATTACTCCATGTCCTATACTATCCATGGTGTTTTCTTGGCAAATATACTGTAGTGGCTTGCCATTTCCTTCTCAATTGGATTGAGACAAACAAGGCTAATTAAGTGACAACCCAAAGTCACACAGCTTGCCTCTGAAGCTAAATTTGAACTCAGGTCTTCCTGATCCCAAATACAGCAGTCTATCCACTAAGTCATCTAGCTGCCTCCTTATGCATAGTCTGCTAAAATGATATGTCATACATTTAATTCTAATGTAAAAGAGCTTCATAAAAGGTACCCAAAAGGTCTGGAGACATGCATGCATATATAGATTTACATATATATATATACACACACACATATATATATATATACACACACATATATATACATATACATATATGGGGGTGTTTTATTTTACATATAATGTTATAGATTAGAAGAATCAGGGAAGTTTTCATGGGATTGTTTTGAGGAAAAAGATAATATAATTCAAAGTGTAACCTATCCATCCATCCCTTCATCCTACTCGTAGTGGGTGACTTTCTCTGTTCTACCTTCTCATTCACCAGTCACTGCCCTGGAGCAGCTGACAACTCCTCCATGAAGGAGGAGTCTTTTGAGTTGAACTTTAAAAGACAGATAGGAATTAGACAACCATGGGAGAACTGGGACAAGGGTATTCCAGGCATAAAATATTGTGAGTAAAGGAACAGAGGAGGGAAAGCTCAGGCTTGAACTTGATTTGGTAAGGCAGTGGGAAGCATTGCTTATTGAGCAATGGAGTGGCCTGATCATACCTGGCAATACTAAAAGGATAAATTGGAGGGTGGAGAAGATGAAAAATGGAAGATTAGGGAGCTTTTGTAATAGACCAGGTGGGTGAAAAGGAAGGCCTATATTAGCTTGGTAGGAGTAGAAATAGAGAAGAGAGCAGATGTGAGAGATATCATAATGATAAACTTGAAGGGTTTGGATAACCTATTGGGTGAAAGATACCCAAAAGAAAGAGCCAAAAATAACATCAGCATTTTGAATATTAAAGACTAGACAGATGAAGGTTCTATAGATAAAACAGTGAAATAGAAATGAAGAGCTAGTCTGAGAGGAAAGACAATATCTATGATCTTGAACATGTTAAACCAGATGTCAGCAGATCCTTCAATTTGATTCAATTCAATTCAATAAACATTTATTTAATACCCACTACATAGTGCATCAGATGCCAAGCCCTGGAAATGCAAAGACAAAATCAGAACAGTTCCTGCCTTTAAGGATCTTATAATCTATTGTGGAAAACTATGTGAGCACAGAGAAAGAAATAAAAGGTACCCTTTCTCAGCTTTCCCCCAATTCAAACTTCAGAGTTGAATCCCCCAAGGGCAATTATTCTAGGTTCAAGGTACTCTGTGGGTACATACTCCTAAAACTACATAGCTCACAAGCCCGAACTGGTACATTTACCTTTAATAAATAGCCAATTGACATAATTAACTAAAAGCAAAGGCATTTATTGCAATAGTATTGAATGAATTAATTCCATTAACTTGGGGCACACAATTCCACAAATATAGGGTTAATAGGAAGAGTGAGAACCCACAGTGAGTATAGTAGTGAAAAGATACACACATTTAGGGAACACGTGTGACCATGGCAATTCAGTCTCCTGGCATTTCAAGTTACAATTTTTTTTCATGTTGTCCTTGTGCTGCTTCCTCTGGATGCCATATTTCCACTGGGCAGGCAGGGCATTCAGCTGGACTCCCTTGGCCAGCTTTACCCCTTAGCTCAATTCTTGCAGGGTTATCTCTTTCAACTCACATAGAGAAAGCTAGCTGGATTAACTGTTCCTAAGAGCAAATCACTTGACGCTTCCTATATGGTATCACTTGCCTCCATAAAAGGCAACTAGAGGAAAGAGAATCAAGAAGAGTGTCACATAAAAGGGTTCAATTAGACATCCATTTAGGAATATCCAGTAGGCAGTTAAGTAATAAGAAATTGTGGGAAGCCTATGTGGTACACTGGATAGAGCCCAGCCTGGACTCAGAAAGACCTAGTTAAGCCAAATGATTAGGACAAAGTCCAAATCTAGGTCTCTACTCAGTCAGCCATCATATAATTCCACTACAGAAGTACCTGGATCCTCCAAGGACCAAGCAACCTTTTAAAGGGAAGGAGCTGCTGTATATAGCATACTGAATATTATTTTTGTTCAGTCCCTTTAGTTATGTCTGACTCTTTATGATCCCACTTAGGGTTTTCTTGGCAAAAATACTGGAATGTTTGCCATTTCCTTCTCTAGATTATTTTAAAAATAAGGGTATTAAGGCAAACAGGGTGAAATGACTTCCCAGAATTACACAGCTAGCACTGAACATAGAGGTAGGAAAAGACCAAGAGGGACATAATGACCTACAGGGCCTGCTGTCTATAAGGCTGTTTTCAAGTTACCTCAATTTCTATAAGCTTTTAACATGTGGGTACAAGTTTCTCTTGTAGTTAGATGAAAGAGAAAGAATTGCAATAATTAGAGACTAGTCTACAAGGGAAAGAAAACCTCTAACAAGGCAACTAAAACAATTTTACCCAGTAGATTCATCATCTTTCATCTTGCCATTTCCCACTATCAGCCTCTAAAACAAACTCCTAAATTCAGGCTTTGAAAAACTTGAACTTATAAGATAATTTAAGTCACGTTACAATAGATATATTTAAGTGAACTGTGCATTTGTTGAAGTATTTGCATCTTTGTGGACAATTTTCCAAAGGATAGCCAACCATGATGTTATATAAAATTTTACAATTAGTTTTCTCTCTTATTACTAACAATCAGTTTACCATCAAGCATCAAACATCACATAGATCTTATTATTCTAAACTATTTTATAAGCCTCTTTTATGAAAAAAAGAGATCCTACCATGATTTCTTTAGAAAATCATCGGTTGTTATAACCCAAACTCCTATTAAAGGAATTTAATGTTTGCTTGAACAATGATCAGAAGTAGAACCTTGTAAACACTGAGGACAATGTTACCACCAAATTTCTCCATTTTTAAAAGGGCTATCCCAGCTGATCTCCCATTTCCAAAAGCCAAGGAAAATGGACACTGGGGTTATGGAAGGATATAAAAATAGAAATGAATGGCTTGCTCTCTGGCAATACATTCTGACTGTCTGTCTAGACACCTAATCGACACACTAGAATAGAGTCTAAGATTTGACAAAAGAAGATTTTATGGGAGCTCCCTAATTGTGTTTACAAAAGGAAAACCAACAAGCCCAGGAAACAGAACATAGGACCTGCTATTGTCTCTGAAAAATAGTAATAACAAACTTCATGGGGGGAGGAGATGTTTTGAAGAGGAACTCATGTATTTCTCTGCTAGAGAAGTCCTGAGTATTTGTAGTTCCCAGGCCCTTGTGAGTCTTGGAAGGGGCCCCAAAGGTATTTTATTTCCCTTCCAGACAGATGACTGAGGGACAGAAAAGACTGCTGCCTTTTGGGCTCTTATGGACACTACACATAGGTAACCCGTAGAATGTTCTGATGATTTTCATTTATAACTCTAGGGCAGTGTACAATATGTAAAGGGTGTGAATTCTCTAGAATGGAAAAAGGAAAACCTTCATGGTCATCCCCAATCTGTCTCCCCTTCTCCTTGAATTGCAATCAGGTAGAAAAGTGAAAGGGATTGAAAGTCAAGAAGCAGGATTTTTGGCCTCAGATATGCCATTAATTTCCTGTGTGGTCACATAAACGCAAAATGCTTAAAAAAAAAAAAAGGAAAAAGGAAAGAAAAAAAAAGAAAGAAAGAAAAGAAAAGAAAGAGAAGGAATAGAGAAGGAGGAAGAAGCAGAGATAGAAACAAAGAGAGAAAGAGACAGAGAAGGGGGGGGCGGGGCAGAGAGAGTGAGAGAGAAATAGAGAGACTGAGAGAGACAGAGAGAGAGCTGAGACACCCAGAGAAAGAGAGAGGCAGAGAGAGACAGATACAGAGATGGAGAGAGAGAGAGAGAGAGAGAGAGAGAGAGAGAGAGAGAGAGAGAGAGAGTAAGAGACAAAGACTCAGAGACAAAAAGAGATGGAAGAGACAGAGACAAGAGTGCATTTAAGAATAATATTAATATAACACTTGAAGGTTTGCAAGACAATTAAAAAATTTTTATTTTATCGACGCCATCTCCCTGCTCTATCTACAGTGTCACCCAGCTGTAACTACTAGGTACTTGCTATGTACTGGTTTACTATGCTAAATTCTAAATAAATATAAGCAGTTTCTGCCCTCCAGATATTTATATCTACTGGGGCAGACAATATGTGTGTACATATATACATGTATTTATATATGTATTTAAAGAATGTATCTGTATGTGTATAACAAAGTATATATACATATACATAGAGACATATTAAAAGAATTATTTTTATTTCTCTCGTATTAATAAATCCTTTGTCTCGATTGTCCCTAGAGCCAGGGGTAATCTGGAAGTTAGTGACATAATCAAAGTCACATTTCCTCAGTCCCTAATTAGAATAGATCTGTCTCTTATTATAATATTCATTCTCATTAATTGTTGAACCAATCAGAGGTGATTGCACCTGTAGGGAACATTTATTCTTCCAAGAGCATATAATCATCAAGAGGCCACCATCATGGGTTTTCGGTTCATGAGAGATTATCAAACAACCAATTTGTTTATTAATTATTTGCTAGCCATAATTAACAAAATGATTAATTGCCCAGAAATTATGTCTCTTAAACTTCTCAACTTATCACAATATGTGTATAAAAGTAAAAATATATCTTCATATCAATTTGAGCTCAATTCCTGCCTCTCCAGACTTTTCTACCATATAGCCTTCTAGCCCTAGAAGTTCACTCCATTGTCTTCACACCTGTTCTGGCCTTCTCACACTGGGAGGACACTCTGCTCTTGCCTTGTCTTCCTTTCAAACTCTTCATTTTAAGGAAAATGTCAAAGTCAGTCATGTCTTAATGGTTTTCGTGGTTCCACTCACAGCTTCATTCTTACCCCTTTCAGCTTCCTGTTATGAGTTGTCTTTCCCCATTAGAATATAACTTCCTTGAGGTCAGGGACTGTCTTTCTCTAGTGCTATTAAGAATGTTTGTTGTTGTTCAGTCATTTTCAGTCATGTTCAACTCTTCATGATCCCATTTAGCATTTTCTTGGCAGAAATACTAGAGTGATTTGCCATTTCCTTCTCCAGGTCATTTTATGGGTGAAGAAACTGAGGCAAACAGGATTAAGTGACTTGCCTGGGGTCACACAGTACCATATTAATCAACAAGAATTTATTAAAAGTTCACTCTGTGATTATTGTGAATTAAATTCTTATTGTGAATTAAAATCTCAGGTCTTCCTGACTATGACTCCAGCATTCTATCCATTGCTCCTCCTAACTGCCCATTATACACACAATGAACTTTTAATAAAGTCTTGTTGATTCAACATGGTATTTGACATGGGAAAGAACACTGACAATGACAGGGGGAGGAAGAGGGCTGAAGAAGGCTTCATGAAGGAAATGACATTTGAACTGACCCTTGAAGGAAGATAAGAATTCTGAAAGCAGAACTGAGAAAAGAATACATTCCAAGCCTGAGGGGAGAGATTACATGAATGCATAGAGATGGTAGATATTATATTGAATTCAAGGAACAGATAGTAAATCCAGTTCAGCTGGAACATAGAATCCATGAAAGGAAATGATATGAGATAAGGCCAAAGAATGGGTTGAGGTAAGACTTTAGAGGACCATAAATGCCAGGCTAAATGGTTTTTATCTTTTTCTAGGGCAAATGAAAGCGTCTAAAGGTTTATAAGATGAGGAGTATTTAGGTGGTTTCATGCAATATGTGTATATGTATATATGTGAATGTGTCTATGTGTCTATGTGTGTGTGTGTGAGAGAGAGAGAGAAAGACAGACAGACAGACAGACAGAAGGCTGGTTAGATAGATAGACAGACAGAGGCAGAGAGACAGAAGGTTGGTGAGAAAGAAAGAGAAAGAGAGAGAGAGAGAGAGACATGATGTATGAACAGGTGGATCGATAGATAAATAGACAGCATAACCATTTGTCTGGTAATAAGCCTCTCTGAATTTAGTAAGACCAATTCTCAAATTTATAATTCATTTTCAAGCCTACTGAATACTTGGCCAAATTAGTGGTACAATGTACCTGGAGTCAGGAAGACCAGAGTTCAAATCCTCAGATACTTACTAGCTATTTAACAAGTCACTATACTCTGCCTCAGTTGCCTAATCTGTAAAATGAATTAAAGGGGGAAATAGCAAACCTCTTCAATACTTTTGCCAAGAAAACTCCAAAAAGGGTCATGAAGAATAGAACATGGCTGAAAATATCTTAACAACAATTACATCTACTTGAAAGACTTCCCAGTCTGACAGGGGAATTCTAGGAGCAGAGCATTCAAGGACTTAAGGGTCCTCATCATACTACTATGAGGCTTTGGAGAAGGCTTCTAGTGGATAGTAAACACACTTAAAATGTTTTAAATATATGAAAGACATTATCAACAAATTAAACTAAAAAAAAATGACTTCCTTTGTGATTCCATTCTCTGAAAACATTGTTTCACAAAAACAAACTACCAAAATAATGAAAGATAGCTGTGTTATGGCTCATTGTTGTTTATTCATTTCAATCATATCCTATTTTTCTTGATCCCAAGAAAGTTTTCTTGGTTTACTATTTCCTTCTACTGCTCATTTTACAGATGAGGAAACTAAGGCAAACAGGGTTAAGTGACTTGCCCAGGTTCACATAGCTAGCTGGGTCTAGATTTGAATTCAATTCTTGCTGACTATAGACCCAGTGCTTTATCCTCTGGGCCACTTAACTGCCCTTGGGTTATGAAAATGACTACTAATGTTGAAGTCGGAGATAGCTTCCTTAAAAGGAAGGCCCTTATTTTTAGTAGTTTCTAAAGAATTACCTCAAAATCTGGACTTTCTTGGTCTTAGTTCAAATTTGAAAGGGGTAGTGGGAAGAGGTATTTTTAACTAGATCCATTCTCTTTCTCTTTGGAAGTTTCTCTTCAGCAGTTTTCTCACTTTGAAAATGTCTCTTTCCTGTAGTCTTCTCCTCTGACTGGTAGTAACCATGATTTCATGAGGAGCCCAGGCCATCCATCCCTTCACTTCATCCATCCATCCATTCACTTCACTCCTGACTCTGCTCATGAATCTCCAAACTTTTCTGCCTCTTTGCCAGCAGCATGAGAAACTCCCTCCTTCCCCCTTTCTAATCTCCCTTTATATGTTGTCTTCTCCAATCAAAGTATAAGCTTCTTGAGAATAGAGTTTGTCTCTTGCTGGAATGTATATTCCCAACATTCAACATCATGTCAAGCAGATAAGCACAATAAGTGAGATTAATAGATGCCCTAGCCATCTATCTGTTCATTTATGAGCAACAGAGAGTGTGGGGAAATGAGCTTGTCTATTCAAAGAGGCATTAAAACTGTTCCTCCAGCAAGTGGCTCAATGGGAAGCACCAAGGTTTCCGGATGGAATGAAAAGTGATTTTGGATACTCCATTACTTAGGCTTTCTAATGTTTAAATATGTAACATAAAGTCCCTTTTTAACTTACAAGAATCCTGACAACAATCATTGTTCATCTCTTATTGCTAAGGAAAACTCAAAAGGTATCTTATGCTATACTGGGGGCAAGGGGAGAAACAAATAAAGAGAGAGTGAGTGAATGAATAAATAATAACAATTTATATAGCACTTAAGGTTTCCAAAGGACTTTACAAATATTATCTCATTTTAGCTTCACAACAATACTGGAAGGTAGAAGTTATTATTCCCATTTTACAGATGCAGAAACTGAGGTAAATAGCAATTAAATGACTTGCCCAGGATCAGAAAGCTAGTAAGTATGGGAGGTTGGAAAAAAAAATGAAAAAGAAAAGAAAAGGAAGGACTAGTTTATCTATTTACCATCTGTGTGACTTTAGGCAAATCATTTAAATTTCTGTTTCCTCATCTAAAGGCTTGGACTTCATGACTCTTGAGATCTCTTCTCTAAAAGATATAATTCTATGAAATGCACTTAGTAAACATCTGGTGAATTCCATTGAAGTAATGATCACTAAGATACAAAACGGGCTCATCAAGAACAGGTCATGACAGACTGACTTCATGACCTTTTTGGCAAGATTACTCAGCTAGTAGGCCAGAGAAGTATTATAGACATGGTCTACCAAGATTTCAGCAATCTTTGATAGAGTCTCGCATTCTATCCTTGAAGACAGACTGGAAATATGTAAGGTTATTAAGAGGCAGCTGAGTGGCTCAGTAAGAAGACCTGAGTTCTAAACCTACCTTAGAAATTTAGTAGCTGTGTGATATTGATCAGCCTCAGTTTCTTTATCTGTAAAATGGGGATAAGAATAACCCCTACATAATCAGCAGCAGCATCACTAGCATTTATATAACTTCTATTCTATTGCAAACCTTAAAGGATTATATGAATGCTGGCTATTATCAGATGATAGCATAGGGTGGTCATGAAAGCTGTCTTCAAGAACATGAAGAGTTGTACTAAAAAAGAAAGAAAGAAAAAAAGAACAGTTTGACTTCAGTGGTCTGAACTAGGTAGAAGTTGTAAGTAAAGATTTGATAGTAGGGGAAAAAAAACTTCCTAACAATTTTATCTATGTGAAGTTTCCTCTGGACACAACAGGGGCTCCCTCATAGGAATTCTTCAAGCAAAAGGCTCAATGATCATTTGTCAGCTCTGCTGTGGTGAGACTTTTTTTTTTTAGGTTATTCATTTATACTACACAGCTTCTGGGAGCCTTTCCAACTCCAAAATTCTATTGTAAAAGTGTCCTAAAAACCCTGTTCAGGACATTTCTTACCATCTTTGCACATGAAATAACCAGCAGTTTATCATAGCAGGTAGAGGATGCAATTTTGCCTTCCTGCCCCCCCCCAACCCCTCCCTTCCAGCTTTGCAGTTCTTCTAAGCCGTAAGCCCACTCACTCATCAACATGGGAAATAAGGGTTTGAAAACTAGGGAACCACAATTTCATAATTATTGAGCTAATGACCAGTGAGTTTATCATTTAGCTTTCAAACACTGACATCAGGAGGTATAAGGAATGGTCACCAAAAGCTCTGCTAAGGTTTCTAACAGAGGGATCTCTGGTGAGAACATCATAAAAATATCCGAAACTGAAAGTCACCCTGAAGCTTTAGACATGTGAGTTTGTCCTTCTATACCGATGCCCTGTGACCATATCTGCTCTCTACAATCACATCACTCTGTGTATGCATCTTCAAGTTCCTTACGTGTGTGTCCTTCCATGAATGCTCCCCACATATATCTACTTATCCTAAAGATGTTGGGTGTATTGTGGGAAAGTTTAATGTAGATTTATAGTGAAAATGCTTTGTTGGTATTTGTCTTATTCTGCTATTCCTCTAAATACCTTTGATTTCATTTAACACTGACCTCCTTCCTGACCACTACAAGTAAGCATATCAGCAGGGACTTATTCATCTATAATTTTAGGAGATCAGAATCCCTTGAACCTGGAGTAAGCATTCTTTGAAGGACCCACCCAAAAAGTTGGGAGCTGCTACCAGGTGTCACACTGTGACTCTGGAATAAACAAACTTGATGGGTAGCAATGAAAGCTGCCTTCAGGGATTGGAAGGGATGTCATGTAGAAGAGAGCAGAACTTGAAAGACAATAAGATTTAAAGTTGGAAGACACTTAGAAATCTAATCCAATCTCCTTATTTTGCAGTTGAGGAAACGGAGGGCCTGTGAACAATGTAAAAATATAGAGAAGCATATTTTAAATGTAAATAAAGAAGGAAGACCTTCCTAATGATTTTTGTTGTTGTTCCGTCTTGCCCAGCTCTTCTGATCCCATTTGGGGTTTTCTTGGCAAAGATACTAGAGGGGTTTGTCGTTTACTAACCAGCTCACTTTACAGATGAAGAAACTGACCCAAACTTGCCCAGGTTCACACAGCTAGTAATTGTTTCAGGTCACATTTGAACTCAGGATAATGAGTCTTCCTGATTCCAGGCTTGGCACTCTTTCCACAAAGCCACCTAACTGCCATCCTAATAATTAGAACTCTCCAAAATGAGAAAAGATTACATCAGAAGATAGCAAATGCTCTAATGCTTGATGTCATCAGTCAAGATTACCCTTGACCAAGAATGATGTAGATGGCTTATTCAGGTGTGGTTGGACCAGGGATCCCTTACAACACTGAGATTTTGTATATAATTATTACAGAAGCCCTTCTTATTACAAAATGCTCATTTTGTATTTGTTCTTAGATTGTGTCCAACCTCCAGTTTTGAGATACAGATATCATCTTTTTCTCTTTTCTTAAAAGAGTTACCTGACTCTGAGTATAGTTACCATTGTCTCACCAAAATATTGGTTTGTGTTACATCCCACTTTCTTAAAATGTGCTCTTAAGAAAAACAGGCAACTGAAAAAGGGCCAAATAAGAGTGTCTGTAAACTAACTGAACATGAGTTTCTTTCTCCTTTGCCCCATGAACACCTTGCAAATTAATAGGTTTATATCTGATTTTCCTCTCCCCAATTCCTTGAAATTCCCCAAAAAGAAAATTTTCAGAAATAACACCCAGAGATTTGTGTTACCCTTCAATCTGATACCAAGAATGTGCAAATTGGGACTTCTGTTTTAAATCTATAGAGTTTAAATATTATATAAATTTAATGAGATTCTCTGGAAAGATCTCACATCTTAAGGTTTACAAAACACTTTCCTTGTAATAATTTTATTAAATGACCAGAATAAGAATCAGTATCATCATTTTTCAATGAGAAAATTGAGACTTGGAAAGGTTAAAGCTTATTACACAGGTAACAAGTTTCTGCATTAATATTTGAACCCAGGTCCTGTTAGTCTATGTCCAATGTTCATCCCCTATGCTATCATCTCACTTCACATCCCTTTCCTATCCCTCTATTACCTAAATTAAAGACACAAATCAAAATCAGTTTGCTAAAGCATAAACAACACCTCCCCCAACCAAAATTTACCATTTTACCTCTTCAGCAGCCCTGATACAAAGGAAAAATTCTTCAAATAGTCCACTGACTTTCTAGTCAAGAAAAACAAAAGGAAAAAAAATACCAAAAATTATAATATCAAATTTGTGTTAAATATTTGAAGTTTCTTTTAAATTTCCATGATTTTAAAGTGAATTCTTCCTTAACACTGGCATAGTGAAGTCAGGTAAGGTGGATGACACTTGGATAAGACTATTCTACATTCCATTTTCATATAAGTCTTTCTGCACAAACAAGCCTTAACAGACCAGAGGTTATGCCAGCATAGTAAAAAGACTAATTCCATAAAGCATGAACCATAAGACCTTGATTCATCTCCTTATACTTATTCCTCTATAGTTATGCCTCTTTCTACATCCTTAGAAACTCACCTTCTAGCCCATAAAATGTTATTCCTCACCCCAGAAATTATCCAGTCATTCTCTAATTATAGTGTATTCTCTTTTAACATATCATCAAATGATCTTTCCTTACAGTCAGGTTTTTTTTTTTTAAAACCAATCTAAGAATTTTCTAGGTTTCTGATGGACAAAATAAAATTCTTAACATCCTTTTCTCTCTTCTCAAATGTCACAACATGTTTCCAAAATCAGAGTGTTCCCTCTCCCCTTATCCTCTACTCAGAGCATCATATAAACAGGAGATTTTATCACTAGTGTCTCAGCCCAACCTCTTTCAACATACTGAGTATGTAGACTTAATCTGGACCATATAGGCTTGCTAAGGAATGGCATTAAGAAAATGGGTTTATTATTCTTGTTCCAGTTAAGAATTTCCAAATTGGTTTTTCTTTTTCTTCTCTTTCTTTTATTCCTTTTTTCCCTTTTTTTTTTTTTTTTTTTTTTGTTACAAAGGATGACTTTCTGGGCAAGGGAGAAGGGCTTAATATATGCAGAAATGAAGATGATGTAAGACTAAAAATAGTAAGAAAAATGTTAAAATTAAAAAGCAACATGCAGAAGACTATAAAGTCCTTGGACAGTACCTTTGTAACAAAGCATAATGCTCAATATAACTTGGCTATCATGAGACAGATCAGGGTTAGTACACTTCAGAGGTATGTTAGGTAGTTATTATCTTATTTTTGCTCTGTTTTGTTTTAATTTGGGACACATTTTGGCTAATTGTATTACTAAGACCCTAAAATTAGTTATAATATATATTTGTGCCACAAAGGTAGTCAAATATAAGCTCCATTTTTTTTTTTTTTTTTTTTTTTGGTGTAGAGTCTTTTTCAGTTGTGTCCAATTCTTCGTGATCCTGTGAAGTTTTCTTAGCAAAGATACTGAAGTGCTTTGGCATTTTCCCTGTAGGTCATTTTATAGATGAAGAAACTGAAGCAAACAGAGTTAAGTGACTTGTTCAGGGTCGCACATTTAGTAAGTGTCTGAGGCTAGATTTGAACTCAGATCTTCCTAACCCCTACTCTCAATCCACTGGTCAGCTAGCTGCATCTGTAATATAGTAGAAAAGGCTCCTGTGTCTGTATCCCAAAGAGAATAAAAAAGGGAAAAGGACCTACATGTGCAAAGAATGTTTGTAGCAGCTCTATTTGTAGTGGTAAGAAACTGGAAACTAAGTGGATGTCCATCAGCTGGGGAATGGCTGAATAAGTTATAATATATGTATGTAATGGAATATTATTTTTCTGTAAGAAATAATGAACAGGCCGATTTCAGAAAAGTCTGGAAGACCTACATGAACTGATGCTGAATAAAATGAGCAGAACCAATGAATACAGAAACAACAAGATCATGTATTGAACAATTATGATGGACTTGACTCTTCTCCACAAATGATGTTTCAAGACACATTAAAAAAAAAAAAAATAGACATGACGGAAAGTGCCAATCACATCCAGAGAGAGAACTATGGAGATTGAATGTGGATCAAAGCATAGTATTTTCACTTTTTGTTAGTTTCTTTCTTTCTTGTGATTTTTTTTCCATTTTGGTATGATTTTTCTGGCACAATATGACAAAATATGAAAATATGAAAAGATTACACATATTTAACTTATGTCAGCTAGCTTACTGTCTTCAGGAGGGAGAAAAATTTAGAACACAAAGTTTTACAAAAATCAATGTTGAAAACTCTTTACATGATTTTGGAAAAATAAAGTATTTATTGGGAAGACAAAAAAAGAAAACGCAGAACAAGCATGTGGCATAATCTATTAGAGCTGGAAGTGATCCCCCCTCATCTTATTGGATGAGAGAATGGGGGCCTGGAAAAGTTTAAAGACATAACCAAAGTCATAGCTCATTAACGCAGAAATCAAATACAAATGGCCTGAAACTCTGTCACAGCACACCACATTCCCTCTAAGAGAAGCAATCTTCACATAAAAAATCAATATTAAAGATTGTCCCTCTCATATTTGAGTGTCAACCTGGGTTGTTTGCTCAAAGCTAAAACCTACCCTAAAATTTTGGAGATAACCCTATAAATTATACTTGATGCTTGTGTTTCTCTGTCCTTTAATGACCCTATTCATTCCTGTGGTTTCAGTTATCATTTTGACACAGATGTTTCCAAAATCTATACATACCATTTGAACCTTGATATAGGATCTCTTGTTGCCAACATCTCAAGTGCAACATGACTCTTCTTAAATCTAGTGCTCCTCAAATTCTCCCTATTTGTGTCTTATTTAGAATTGTTCATCACTTGCCAAGTCCTGCAAATTGGCAGTTCATTCATACTGTGAATTGTACCTCTACTGCATTTGTTGGGTCTGATTCCTTTCTGTTAATTCTACAACTCCTTAATTGCACCTACAACTTACTTGGTCTTGATTACAACATTTTTCTTCTCTTAACTATCCTTCATAAAAATGCCAAAATAATATTCCCATAAAAAACCCAACTGTATCATTCTCCTGTTCAAAACTCTACAGTGGCTCCCTATTAATTCTCAGATAAAATAAAAAACTCCTTGTTCCAGCATTTAGGCTCTTCCACTATTTGGCTTCAACCTTATTAAACATTATTGCCCTTTATACCCTCTATGTTCCAGCCAAACTAGAATGTTAACTGTTCTATGAACTTGACATTCCATTTGGCACCCAATCTGTCCTACGTGCTTGAAATATATTTTCTCATCTCCTCCTCTTTTTCCTTTCAAGATTTTTTTCAAGACTTTTCTTCAAGATTCAACTTAATCTTCATTTCTTCTATGAAGTCTTTTATGATATCTTATCTCTCTGTTTCTATTTCTCTGACTGTGTCTTTGTCTCTCAATATTCCTAAAGCATTTTACCTGAGATTTTACCTATGACTCTTTACCTTTAATTATAATATTATATATACATATATGTATATGTATATATAAATGCTGTATTTTACTTTCATGCCACTTTCAGGATAAAATACAAAATCATTTGCTATTCAAAGCCTTTCATACCTTAGTTCTCCCCTATCTTTCTGGTCTTACACTTTACACCCCTTATGCAATCTTTAATCTGGTGACACTGGCCTTCTGACTACAAGAACAAGACCCTCCATCACTTGGCTCAGCTCATTTTTTTTTTTTGTCTCCCCTGCCTGGAATATTCTCCTTTCTCATTTCCAACTCTTTCCTTCAAGTCCTCACTAAAATCCTACCTTCTAAAGGAAATCTTTTCAAACCCCTCTTAATTCTAATGCCTTCTTGCTTTAAATCATTTTTTTAAATCTGTACATAACTTGTATGTATGTATATATATATATATATATATACATATATATGTATATATATATGTATATATATATATAGTGGTATCTCAGGATTCATCATTAATAGGGTTCAAAAGGCAATATGAGTGGCAAAAACAAGTACCAAAGGAAATTTTCCTATAAGGAGTATATTTCTAGTCTGCAGCCTAACCATCCATCCCTACCCAATTCCCCAAAGGGGAAAGGGGAGTTTCTAGCTGCAGAGAAACAAGTCAGCTCAGCCCAGCCCGACTCCTCTCTTCTTGACCCAGCTCACTTTTTGAGGGAAACCACAACCTTTATAATCTCCCCCAACCCATGCCATCCAAGGAGGTCTGGATGTGGAGGCAGAAGCAATGGTCCTGGGGCTGTTTGGAGCTCATGGCTATTCCTAAGGCTCATAAGGCTTATAGCTGTATCATCCTCCACCACTACCTGGGCTCCTGCTCCTCCTGCTTTTCCTTCTGAGCATGTTGGTCACTCCATGCTACTATTTTTTGGGAGCCAAAAGGCTATACACTGCAGCCATATCATCCATAGGATGCCCCCCAAGCTTCCCACCTATGCATACAATCTCATCATCCTGGGCTCCAATCTGACAGTTCTGTACACTGCCCCCTTCACTGGAGAGAAGCTATCCACAGCCAAGGGCAATAGCAGCAGCGGTGGGGGTAGGCAATATGCCAGAACAACCCCACATCCCTACCGTTGTTTTGCGTGTCAAGCAAGAATTAAAGGCTAGAGCACTTTTTTTCTCCTCAAAATGCATCAAATACCGAATTTAATGATTTCAAAGTGTATTTGTTTGCTGCCTCTTCCACTGGATTGTGAACTCTTTAAATAAAAGAACTATATTTTACCTGGGGCATGGTGAGTGTTTAATAAATGTTTATTGATAGACAAGTTTCTTTATCTGGTCATAATCTATTGTTTTTCTATCTCTTCTCCTAATTCTATTCTTCACCTTTGCTGTGATCTTCAATCCCTTCATTCCTCGATTCTTTTCTAGGACATCATCTCTGCAATGACTATTCTCCCTTCCTCATCTTAACTCTTTAGTGAATCAATTCAATTTGATACTGTCCTCTTCTCTTTAGTCCTTTATTATTTATTATTTATTTATTTAGTCCATTATCCAATCAAAGATTTCATCTTGTCAAGCCTTGATTTACTCTCATCATGCCCTGCTTTTGCTCCTACTCATGTGCAGTAGAAACTGGAGAAAATGACAAAGCTATGCTGACTAAGTCCACTACAAATTTATGCTACATAATCTCAACTGGACCCTCACTTCAGTAACTATTTATTAGCCCACTCACCACAGTGTCTTTTCTTTGTATTTATTTATTTCTATTTATGGAATAAAATAAGCATTTCCATTACATAGTACTGTTAGGTTCTTACTAAGTGCTAATGAGATAATGAGATATTAGGTTCTTACTAAGTGCTAAGTTGGTACTTAACAATTCTCTAGTTCCAGCCTTTCCTGGTAGTTTGACTTGTGAATTCCTAAGGAAGAGCTTGCGTGCTTGGGAGAAGCAAGCTCATTGGTTGAAGTGGTTCTTCCCAGAAGCCCTTGCATTATCCCATGCCCATTCTCTGGGAGGATAAAAGAGGACAGCACTCCAGAAATAGAAGTCTCTGCACTACATCAGGCTTGACGTGGCTCTCTGCAGGAAGGGAAGTCACTTCTCTGGATGACAGTTAACGGCACCTGTGTGGAGACAACGGTTCTCTACAGGAAGAAGAATCTGTCATAGAGATTTGAGTTGACACAGCAGATCTCTTCCCAGAGAGTGATCGGCAGCGTCTGGAGACAACAGCACGTTACAATTGGCGCCCAACGTGGGGCCAGGACTTTTGCTTATCCTGACAAGGACTTATTCTGAGCCGACCTGTTCTGGTCACGAAACTATTGTAAATCAAACTTGTCACATTGTTGCTGTTACTCCTCATTGTGAAGTCTACAGCTTAACATAGTTACTGGCATATGCTAAGTGCAATATTATCATTATTTCTCTAATAGAATGTAGTTCTAATAGTATCCAAGCCAATAACTCTAAAATTAGTTAAAAATGGCAAAGGTAATAAGTTCAATTATAGTATATGTGACAATTTGGAGATACAATTGATGTCATCTGAAGTTTATTATATTATTGTACTTCTAAATTTTCTCATATTGTAAAATTTGAGAGACCATTCTAACAGAAATGATGCTAGACAAAACTTTTTAATCTATATGTCATTATACATGAATTGTGCTTTTAAAAAGATGTGATAAAATAGATAATTGAAAATTGTTAAATATTTAACGAGGTATATTTCATTATACAACATGACAATGGTAATATTAAGTTTATTTTCACAGCAAATTTTCATTTGAAAATCTTGACAATTATGAAAGAGTTTAAGGTGGTTTAAAGATGTAGTTTCAACATATTAGTGATGAGTCAATTATGAGGTATTTGCTGTATATCTAAAGCCCTAGAATATAGGTGGTTTTAATTTATAAGTAAAGAATAAATAAAATGTTAACTATTAGTGAAACCTCAGGAAAGATACTCAAGCTCTAAGCTGTGGTTGGTGAAATTTTACTATTTGAAGCAACAATTTCTGGAACTATAATTTACTATTGTTTTGAACTTTGATTACAGGCATAGTTGTCTGAATTGTCATTAAGCCAATACTAGAAAATGGCATGTACTATAGTCAGGGATGTCTGTGCCTGGGAGAAGTTTTGAGGATGACCTAGCCATTGTCTAGGAAGGATCCTCCTAACTGTATTTTCCCATTTTGAAAAGATAATTTCTGGTTAATCCTGAGCTTTCCTTTTGATACCCTGTGACTAGATTGGCTGTCAGATATGACTCATTCTTAGAATCAATACAAAGAACTAAAGAAGTTTTCTTCCCTGTTATGATATATGACATTGTTATAACTATGTTCCTTTTTTTCCTTTTATAGTAAGTTTCTATAATCAAGAAGTTTTGCAAATATAATGCTAAATCTATTAAGTAATAGATTAATACTGGAACATCTCTGAATTACTATAATAGGATGCAAGTATGAAATTTTACAATTTTAACCTATATTTATGGTCAACTTATAAGGATGATATCCTCCTAAGGAAGAAATGATTAAACAAAGTAATTAGACAAAAATGTAATAAAAAGTTTTCTAAATAAATGAAACACAATTTTGAGAAAGCAATAGGATTACTGTTTTCTCTAAGAACTATATACAGATGTATGTGATTGGCTTCAAAATTTTTCTGTCACGGAAATTCAAGGTTTGAGTATGTTTTAGTCATAAGTTCTCAAAATTGGATTAAGATTTTGTGCATAAATGATATTGAATGATAAAGAGTGTGAAATTATTTTAAAGTATCTGTCATATAATTTTGAAAATCAAGAGTTCATTTTACAATTGCTTCCTCATAAATTTTTAAAAGATTTTATAAACATAATAGGTACTGATTTAGAGAAGTATAGAAATAGCAAATGCAGTTTCACAATTGAAAAACCAAATTTAAATGATTGTACTAAATTATATTGAATCAGAATTACATAAAAAACCTCTAGATTTGGAACCAAAGAGCAGTGCCTCCTTTAGAACTATCCTAAGAATATATTCAAGCCTATTATCCAAGAAAAGTTATCTAGAGACCAGATAACTATATGAGACATGTAGTTATCATTAAATGTGCTGTTTGAATGGATATTGAGAATGGATTACTAGGATACAAGGAGACTTGATATTAGTTAATATTAAAGATAATTTTTTCACAGTTTATATTTAAATTTTTTGGTTGCCTTGGTAACATGTGAAGCTCTCAGAACTAGTCTATTGTAAAAAAAAGTTTGATCTGAACTTGACTTAATGTAAATATGTAATCATAAATTCATTATCATTTATGAAAAAACTTGATTGGTTTGTTTGAACCTAGCTTTGTGTGACTGGGGAAACTGGATCATTTCTATGTATTACTTAGAATCTCTTAACTAAGAATCTATGTTATACTGACCAAAAACTTAGATTCAAAAACTGATACAAGGAGTTTTCTCTAAGAGCCCCTACCAAGTCCTTCTGTCTGCTACCATAGCTGACAAACTTGTGAGTATGGACTCCTCAATCATCTGAAGAAAGCCTTTGATCCTGAGAGAATGGAAGTATCCTCCAGAAACCTCAAATCTCATCAGATCCAACATCCAAATGAGAAAACTATCCCAAGATTCCAGACAAGAGCTGTCCTAGTTTCTTTTTGTTTTTGTTTTTGTCTTTTTCCTCTTCTCTTTAATTATGTGCCCAACCACCAAAGCCTGACTTAACTATATATTGACATTTTCTCTCTCAACATTCTTACCCTTCTCATACACACACATACCTTGCTGCTTGCAAGCAAACAATAGCTAGACAAAACCTGTACTCTTTTTCCCTGTTGGAAGTTTTGCCAATTAATAGTTCCCCTCAAAGAACTAATCTTGTTCTAGCCAAATTGGCCCCATGTGGCATCTTGGCTTCTTACTTGCCTTTCCTTTATTGGCCAGAAGGGTAGTAATCCTTTTATATCCCTTCCCTTTGGCCAAAAGGGAGAAATGTCAAGATATTAGGAGATACCCTATTTTCTAGAGCTAATGCCTAGTAAGAAAGCTGTGCCCTAAGCTTGGTCTAACAACAATCCTTTGCGCTCACCCTATGGATAATCTCAGCTACAGCAAAATTCCAGAATTGTTTCATACAATGATTAATATTGCTTTAACCAGTACCAGGTGTTTTCCGAGCTCAGACAAGCACCTGCTATATCCATGTTTTGGTCATGAAGCCCTGCTATGAATCAAATTTGTCTCATTGTTGCTGTTATTCCTCATTGTCAAGGCTATAGCTTACTGCATGGTCATTGGTCTAAGTATTGAGATCTCCCCACACTGCCTTGGATTGCTCCCACTAGGGGCAGCCTTCTGGCACAGGCTTTCTTACTTAGAAACCATTTCCCTCATTTTAAATTAAACTTTTGTTTGATTCCTGACTCTCTCTTGTCTCAAGCCTGCTCTGCTCAGCTCTGGCTATCCTTCAGACCTAACCTAACTGGTTAGGTTAAGAAACCAGTTCCATCATACTGGTAACATCTTGTTTGTATGTATATACAAATATACTTATTGCTGTCTCTCCCACTAAACTATAAACATTTTTTGCCATTCTTTTTATCATCATCTATTTCACATAGTGCCTGTCACATAATAATTATTTAATGAGAGGTTTGTTGACTATACTAGATTTGACTTCAACTAGTAGAATATAAGTTCCTTGAAGAAAGGAACTTCCATCCTTCCTTTTCTTTCTTCTTTCTTTTTCTTTTTTTCTGTCTTTTCCTTCCTTTCTTTTCTTTCTTTACTTTTTTCTTCCTCCCTTCCTTTCTTTTCTTTCTTTACTTTGTCTTTTTTTTCTTTCTTTACTCTTTCTTTCTTTCTTTCTTTCTTTCTTTCTTTCTTTCTTTCTTTCTTTCTTTCTTTCTTTCTTTTCCTTTCTTTTCTTTTCTTTTTTCTTTTTTTTTTTTTCAAAAAGGCATCTAAGTGGTCTAGTGGATAAAATACAGAGCCTGAAGTCAGGAAGACTCACATTCCTGATTTTGAATTTGGCTGGAGACACCTATAGCTATGTGACCTGATCAGGTCACTTTCCTCCTCTGTAAAATGAGCTAGAGAAAAAAAAGACAAACTCATTCCAGTATTTTTGCCAAGAAATTCCCCAAAAAAGTAATCACAAAGAATCAAACATAACAGAAAAATTACTCTAGAAGTGCCTAGCACAGTATCTATACAGAGAAGGCATTTAATTTTTTTTTTTTGAAAATTGGATTGCGGTACCCAAGATGCATTTGTAGACATGATCAATGATCAATTTTATTTGACTATGCTTTTTTATTACAAGAGTTCTCTTTTTTCTTTTGCGGGAGGATGAAAGAAAAAGAAAATAAATGCTTATTAATTGAAAAAATAAAATTTCAAACCATAAAAAAGCAAAGAAAATATTTCCCTGGTATAGTAGAACTATACTTGGACTTGAATCCTGGCTCTAACAATTATTAACTCTGCTCCCAGGGCCCAGTTGCTTAAGTTCGGAAAGCCTCAGTTTCCTCATCTATAAAATGGGATAACTACATATTTCACAAGAAGGATGTTATGCAGAAGGCTTTTTGTAAACCATATATTGCTATAGGAATAGAAGTTACAAATCCAGTGAAATAGTAAACTAGTATATAATATCTGGAAACTTCCATCTATGAATCTCACTGCATTTCAACCTTATCTTGGAAAGACTAACACTCCGCTTATCAGACAGATGACAAGATTATGAAACAATCACTCTTCATATCAGACAGATGATGAGATTATGAAACAAAGAAATTTACATAAAGTTCTGTCACCCAATTGTAGACAGCACTGGAATTAAGGACCCCTGACTCTGATCTCTCCAGATACATCTTCCTAGCAGCAATTAATGAATAAAACTCAGTTCCTGGAAGAGGGAGGTCAGGAATGTAACTGCATAATTCTTCAATAATTGAAACCTCCTCCCTTTCCCTCCTCCTGGCCTTCTACCATCCTCCACACCCACAGCTCCAGACATCTCAGTTTTGGCAGAGAAGGCTACAAGGGTACCAGCCTGACACAATTCACTGCCTGTAAGGTTAATTTTTGTTCTGGGATGTTTTTGCTTTTTGGAAACAATGAAAGCATTATAATTTCTGTGGCTCACAACAGTCAGTTTTCCAGATTTTCCATCCTTTCCATCCATTTCAAGAAGCTCTGCATGAGAACTTGAATGTAAAATAAAGGTCATTTCACGAAATCCAGAGACACTCAAGATGCCAAAACTTCTTTTTTTTTTTTTTTAACTTTTATTGCAGAGTTGTATAAAATGTCTGTGTTCTATGTTATTCAGGATATAGAAATCCAACTTAAACTCAGGTTTAGTCTTCATAATAGTAATAGCTTACATTTAAACAGGATATTTACAAAGTCACATACACCTCACTGTGTGAATCTAGAAGTGTATTTTTTTTAAAATCAGGTCTGTAATTTTATTAATTAGAGAGCCCAATGAAGAATTTTTTCTCCCAATGAAGATAAACACCTGCTTAGAAATGCATAATCTCAGAGAGTAGCCTGGGGCACTGAAGGCTAAATAGTATTAGGTAGAATTGTACTAGAACCCAGATTATTCTAACTTTTCTTCTAAGTATTTTTTGTTGAGTCAATTTCAGTCATTTTTGACTTTTCATGATCCCATCTAGGGTTTTCTTGGCAAAGATGATGGAGTGGTTTGCCATTTCCTCCTCCAGATCATTTTATAGATGAGGAAATTGAGGTAAACAGGGTAAAGTGATTTGTGCAGTTACACAGGAGTAAGTGTCTTAAACTAGATTTGAATTCAGGAAGATGAGTCTTCCTGACTCCAGCCATGGCACTCTATCTATTGTGCTATTTAACTACCCTTTATTATAATATTTTTCCCATTTTATAGCTAAGGGAACCAGAGTGAAAGAGGTTAACAAATGTTCCACTCTATATCTATTGCCTAATCTGTTGTGGGTTGTTTTTTTGTTTTTTTTTTTTTGTTTTGTTTTTTTTGTTTTGTTTTTTCCCCACTCCACAGAAAAAGATGCCCCTTGTAGGTTAATCTTTACTTCTAATCTCAGAACCCTGCTGCTAACTCAAGCCTCCTATAATGGGAGGGCTGGAGGGAGTAGTACCACACTCCTCTCAATGCCTTTCTTTACAGAAGGCAAAAACTAGAATCGGAGCCCATTGTTCTTTGCACCTAGTTTTTTCAACTCCGTGGAATAAGATGCCCCAGCTGCATACCACCTGGTACCTCCCCACACACCACTTTTCTGACTTCTTTTGTGTGTTGTCTCCCCACCTCCATTAGATTGTAAACTCCTTGAGAGTAAGGACTTTACTTCTTTTTATTTTTGTATTCTGGGCACGTAGCACAATATCTGGCACAAAGTAGGTTTAGTAAATATCTAGTAGGTTAAATTCCATTAAATATTGGTAAAAATAATCAAAAGTGATCTAGGGAAGCAGAAGGGAATTCTGACCATTCAGAATTCTGACCTTTAATTCAGAATTCATTCAGAATTCAGACTAAGATAATGATAATAATAATGATAGTATTTACATAATAATTTTAAGGTTTGCAAAACACTACATATGTTATCTCAAAGTGCTATTATTATCCTCAGTTTACTACTGATGAGGAAAAAAGTTGAGGGATTTGCAAAGTCACACAGCAATAGTCTGAAGTTAGACCTGAACTCAGCTCTTTCTCATTGTACCATCTAACTTCCATAGAACTGAAATAGAGAAGAATATCACACAGAAGCAGAAGGTAGAATACTTTGAGCTAAGCACATAGATATGAAGCTCTTCCTAAAAGGAGGGGACAGCTATGTAACGCAGTGGAGACTCATCTTCGTGAGTTCAATCTGGTTTCAGTCACCTACTAGCTATGTGATCCTGGGGAGGTCACTTAACCTTGTTTATCTTAGTTTCCTCTTTGGTAAAATGAACAAAGAGAGGGAAAGGGCAAACCACTCCAGTATCTTTGCCAAGAAAACCGCAAATAGGGTCATAAGAGTCCGACTAAAACAACTGAACTTTAAGAGCAAGGAGGTAAGCCTTCTTAGGACACACTGATGTGAATTCACAGGTGCTTCTGGGAGAGAAATTATCCAACCAGTGGAACAAGAGTGAGCGGTTGGTGGTTACCTGCTGAGAGCAACTGTTTGTTAGCTTAAACGTATAGCTAGAGAGGTCATCTATCTTCCAAGGACTTGACTGGAAACATCCCAGAATTTCTCATATTTGATGACTACTACCTATTTCTGTTGATTCATGTGAGTACAAGTAATACCAACCAAAATAATCTCTAATTTAGAGTTATAGACAATGAAATGTTGATCAAGGAACTAAAGACCTCAGGGTCACAGTTAATATTTTCATTTCTGCTGTTAGTAGAAATCGAGGGCTTCAGAAGAAGAAGGCAGAGCTCAGAAGCAAACAACTGGCTAATAAGATGGCACCTGAAAATGGAATATTTAGGAATCATAACTTAAAAGATAGTAGTTACTGCCTTCTGGTCAGAGATGGAGTAAAGGTTGATAAGAATGAAATCCCATGATACCAAACACAATTTTAAGGAAATTTTCATGAAGTATGCTAACCACTTCCTTTGACAAAGATCTACCTGTCAGTTAAACATGAGTTAGTAGTGTGATTGCTATTGAGTCTTGTATGACTTTTCATGATGGCCATGGATTAGCAAAGATATTGGAGTGATGTGCCATTTCCTCCTCTCAGTCATTTTATAGATGAAGAAATTGAAGTTGTGACTTACCTAGAATCCCACAGTTAGAAAATGTCTGAAACTAGATTTGAATTCACATCTTCTTGACTCTAGGACCAGAGAGAGCTCTGTCTACTGTCACCTACCAGAATGTTACAAGTCCCCCAAAGCTAATGTGATCTTGGGCTAACTTAGGAGAAAAAAAAAAGTATTTGATAATAGGTGTACAAGATAATTCCAAAGTACTCTGCCCAGGTGAGAGCACATTTGGAATATTGTCTTTACTTGTGGACACATTCTGTGAAAAACCCTGATATGTAGGACATTGTCACCAGGCAGGGGAAAGCCAAGATGACCTAATGATAATGCCATCTGAGCACTGGATGAAGGAAGTGGAATGAGAGCCTCTGGAAAGGAAGGACTTTTTAAAAATTAAGGAATTTTTACTTGGAAGATTAGATTTGTTGCCTTCAATAACAACATTATACAAAGATCAATTGTAATGGCCGTGTCTCTTTCCAACAATGAGATGATTTAGATCAGTTCCAATAATCTTGTGATGAAGAGAGCCCCAGAGAGAGGACAGTAGGAACTGAGTGTGGGTCACAATATAGTATTTTCACTTTCTGTTATTGTTTGTTTGCATTTTGTGTTTTTTTTTCCTCAGTTTTTTTTTCCTTCTTGATCTGATTTTTCTTATGCAGCAAGATAACTGTATAAATATATATACATATATTGGATTTAACATATATTTTAACATATTTAACATGTACTGGATTGTCTGCCATCTAGGGGAGGGGGTGGGGGAAAGGAGGGGAAAATTTTTCAAAACAAGGTTTTGCAAGGGTCAGTGTTGAAATATTACCCATGCATATATTTTATAAATAAAAAGCTTTAATTTAAAAAGTACAAAATTTAAAAAAATTAGTTGCCTTTGGGAGCAAAGCTAAGAACAAGAGGTGAATGTTATTCCCCCCCCAAAAAAAAGAGCAAAAAATTAGTCCTGACTTAAAGAAATATATCCTAAATAAGGGAAGTGGAATAGTTTTCCTAGGGAGAGAGGACCACTCCTCAGTGATACCATAGAGAGAAAAAGGTCTCTGCTCAGGGGCAAGTTGGACTGAGATTAGATTGAAAGAATTTGCTGAAACTTTGAGCATGTAACTCACCCATAAAATAAGAGAGCATTTCAGTCAGGATTAGAACTGAGGCCCTCTGACTCATCTTCATTTCCCTTTTCAGTACACTAGACAAAATCATTACCTTTCACACAAGAAATGAAGCCCTGGATAGATTACTCAATCTGTAAATACCAATTTATCTATCAATAAGCCTATTATGTGCTAGGCACTATGCTAAGTACTGGAGATGCAAAGAAAGGCAAAAACATAATCCCTGCTCTCTATTATAGTCTAATGGAGGAGACATACAAATTTCAGGTACCATTCAACTGAAATACTCTTCCCTTTAAGCTACATACTGTAATAAAATAGAAAGAACACCTGGATTTTAATTTTGATTTTATCACTTGGGTAAATGCCTCAATCAACTCATCTATAAAATGGAGATATGCCCATCTCACAAGTGTTATGTGAAGATCAAATGAAATAGTTTATATTAAATACTTTATAAAGTTATATAAATATAACCTATATTAATGATTAATAATAATAATATATAATATAGAGACAGACAGCCACAACTACAAGGTATAAAGAAGATGATGCAATTTTATTATCTCTCTCCCTCTCCCTTACTTGGAAAGGCTTCTCAAATTTCTTCATCCTGGGAACCTGCCTCTAGTCCTAGATATATGAAAAGCAAAAGTAGAAATAAAACCTGTTAAATCCCCTGTGTGTCATCTCAAGAGCCTCCCCTTCACCAGCTGTTCAGAATCTTTCAACACTTGTCCCTGTAGCCTCCCAGAAGCCACCATGGCTTGTTCTAAATTCTCATTGAGACACATTGCCATAGAGTCAATACCTTTTAGAGAGAAATGAGTGCAAAATTTACTGCCGTCCAACTTACAGGTTGTTCCCAAGCCAGGACAGAAAAAACACTTTCCTTAAAATTCAGCGTCTGGATTTGTTGGAAGTTATTTTTTGTCATCCATTTTCTGGAACAGAGTCAAGTTCTATCTTGGGAAGTAAAGTTGAGAATCACATAATGATAAAACATCAAAGCAGGAAAGAATCTTGGAGGTCATTCAATCTATCTCCATCCTTTTATAGATGATAAAACATTTAAAATCAGCATGTAGATATTTTTTAAAACTTCAAATGAAGAACTGTGATATGAGGAAACTCACCAGACTTGGAATAGGAGGATCTAGTTTGAATTCTGCTGCTTAATACTCTGTGGCCTCCATTTCTCAATGCCTCTATTTTTCTCAATCATAAAGAGCATTATCATGGAATTGGGAGGATCTGCATTCATTTCTTATCTATAGCACTGATAATCTGTGTGACTTTGAGGAAATAATTAAGTTTTCTGGATCTTTTTTTTTCCTTATCCATAATGAAGAGATTGGACTAGATGAACTCTAAGATCCTTTAAGTTCTAAATCTATGATCTTCTGATGCCTTTGAGTTCTAAATCCTGTGATCCTATAAACTGAGACCTAGGGAAATGAAATGATTTGCTCAAACTCATTTGATAGTTGTTCATCCTTCTTTCCAAATATCAGTGATGTCACAGGTCATATCTTGACTTGCACATGAACTGGATTTAAGAGTTGCCCAAAGTCATCTGCCTCACGCTTTCTTCCAGAGTCACCAAAGCCCAGTGGTAAGACAAAAGTCAGCTTTAACTGGCAGTGGTCTGGGATATAAGTGGACCGTGGTGTGAAGCACTCCACAGAAGCTGCTGCAGCTGCCTTCATGTCTCTTAGAACAAATTGTTCTTATCTACCCATTCCGCAGGGGAAGGGTCTTTACGTGCTTGGGGCAAACATCCCAAATTCTTTTTTTTTTTTTTCATATTTTATTTTATTTTTATTTCCTGAGGCTGGGGTTAAGTGACTTGCCCAGGGTCACACAGCTAGGAAAACATCCCAAATTCAATGCCTGCTGGTTACCTCAACCTGGGATGTGGTCACTGAACTGCTAAACTTTGTGACAGGTGGACCCCAAAGTCAGACGAGTGACCCTGAAAAGGCCTTGGTAAGCCCTCAGCCAGCAACCGCAACTCAAGAATTTGGATTATAAATCCAGCAGTCTATTATGCCAGGTTGGAAATACTATTTATGAGAGGTCTCTCTGTGTAACTCCAATTCCAATTCTTCTTTGTTTAGGTGACTGAAACAGATTTCTCCTCATTAAAACATGAGCATCAAAAAGCTCTATTACGAGTTTTATAATTAAATTTGAACCCCATCATGACAATAGTTATAATTAATACCATTGAATATTTTGGCTCCAGTTCTTCAAATTCTGGAATAAAGGAATAGTTAAAACAAATAATGATGTCAAGTAAAACAGAGCAACCCACCCAAAATGTCTAATTCTGAAAGTACCTGCCCTTGCTACAACTAGTGGCCTCTATACCCGCTAAAATCTTGAAACCTGATGCCACCTAGTGGTCAAAAGTTATTGTCCCACAGAACTGGGAATGAATAAATGATAGGAAAATAATATTTAGATGATGTGGTGGACTTGCTCTAAATGATTTACTGAATTTGACCATGCTCACTCAAGGACCATGCTCGATTAAGCATTGGTTGGATGCACAGACAGCAATTTATCTGCACCACCATCACCCATACTCACCCCATCTAACTTCACTTTTTCAGATTATGAAAGACCCCAAATGGCTCTAAGTTTCTATTTGTCCAAATCCAGGAGATTTAAAAAAACATTGTCCAAAATGTATGTACCTTTCATTGAAGTATGTCAATGTAAGTAATTCACATATAGAGATTAAATTTCCTAGCAGAAGAAACAGATGATCTATAATTATCCCTTTTATTGTTAGGTAGAATTTAAAGGCAGGAAAATGAACCAAAAACAACAACAACAAAAACCCAATCCCCCTACTCCCAGAACAATGATTCTGATTCTATTCCCATTCTTCTGACTCAGGCTGATGACAATACATTTATCATGGGAAATAATGAGGGGGCAGGTGAAGTGGCTATTCTAATTTTATGTGCTGTGTTGGGAGGTGGCAAAAATAACTCTGGGATTTTTCTGTGGCTGGCATTAGGAAGGATCTCTGAACACAGTTAGTGTGCCAAGGCATTCATTAGATTTTCAGTGGCTACTTGAGCAGATCCAAGTTCTCCTTTACCTAGAGTTCTACAGAAAATTTTATCTCCCACTACCATGCCTTTGGACAACCTTCATGACTGGAATGTTCTCCTTCCTCATCTGCCTCATGGAACCCCTATCTCCCTTCAGATCTCGACTCAAGTTCCATCTGCTACAAGAGAACCTTCCCAGTTTCCCAGTTGCTAGAACTCCTGAAAAAGGTTTTGTATTTACTTTATAAAGATTTACATTTTGTTACCTCCCCCACCCCCATTTTAATCACATACACAATAAACTATAAATTCCTTGAGGATAGGGACTTATTTTGCCTTTTGTATTTGCATTATTGTTCAGTTATACTCTTTCTTGACTCATTTGGAATTTTCTTGACAAAGATGATGGAGTTGTTTGCCATTTCCTTCTCCAGCTCATTTTACAGAAGAGGAAACTGAGGCAAATAAGAGTAAGTAACTTGCCCAGTACACAGCCAGTAAATGTCTAAGAACCGACTGGAATTCAGGAAGATGAGTCTTCCTGATTGCAGGCCCAATGCTCTGTCCACTGCATCACCTAAATACCCTATATTCCTATTTTTTAGTAATAAAATGTTCATTGCCTAATATGTATTTAGATAGACAAAAATAGACAAATTAAGTCTAGCATAGCTTTGAGGAAATTGCAAAACTCATTAAATAACACTGGCCCTCCAGTGAAAGCAAAGATTCATCTTTTTAATATGAAACTTCTATAAGTATTTCTATATAAGAACAAAACATGAAATACAACTGTTTCCAAGGAATTAAGAGTCCATAACACATGGAGAGCAATGGGAGGTAAATGATGGGTATGTTTAGATTGTAAAATTAAACCAGTGAAGTCAGGAGTAAAGGAGGTGAAGAATTGTTTAGTGGGAAAAGGGGAGGGGTTGGGAAATAAATCTATAGCACCTACTATGTGCTAAATGCTTTACAAATCTTTTCTCACTTGACCTTCACAACAACCCTGTAAGAAGGGTGCTGTTAATATCCCCACTTTATGGTTTAGGAAGCTGAAGTTAATAAAGATCAAAGTCACAAAGCTAATAAGTGTGTGAGACCAGCTTTGAACTCTGGTCTTGCTGATTCCAGGGCCAACATGTTATCTATGTGCCATCAGCTGCTGATTATCTGGCAAGGAAAAAGGCTGACAAATGAATAGCCAGACTACTCTCCTGATACTCTCTCAATGTTAGGAGAAAGTAAAGCCTCCAGCACATTGACTGGACTCCTATGGTAAATGTAAGTAAGGCTATGTATGAATAAGAGATCCACAAATTAGGCAAGCACTGATGAGTAATGATGTGTATCATTGCCTTGGGAAGCACAGATTCATTTGAAAATTTGATGATCCTAAATGTTTACTGCCTAGAATATAGTAGCTGTTTAATAAATAACTGCTGAATCTAACTGAACTTTTAATTTTCTGTGAAGTTATGGATGAGAATCACATAGAACAAAGAGTGAATACATTATAATCTGCATAGTGAAGGAAATGATTACAAAGATGAAATCACTGATCTAATGAGATTTTAAAGTATAATTATATAAGAGCCTAGTTGCATGTTGCATATTCAAATCATTATATAGAGGCACAGAATATTTTCTGGAGCAGAAGATTCATGCTGAGAAGTAGTAGAGGATAAATGGGGACAAAAATTTATTCATTCTTCTTTTCATGAAATATTTCTTGAACACCTCACTCTCCATGCACTTTTGCAAGGCACTATGCAAGGGCTACAAAAATATATGACAGAGACAGCCACTGCCTTGAAGAATGACTAAGCAAAGCAGGGCCAAATTGTGTGGAATCTTGATTCCAAATTAAGAAATTTAGAGATAATCTTATAGTTAAACGTATAAGTTATGGTTTATGATGAAAGTAGTATTTCTGAAATATTAATTTAACAGTGGTATGTAGAATAATCTCATCCTATTAAAGTCAAGACTTTCATCCATTATTCCTCTATAGTACCTGTATAAGAGATATATGCCATGGAGTAGCAAAATAAGTTGCCTCTCCAGCTGCAAATCATAACTGGACAATGTGTTTTTCATTGACTTTGTGGGTGTCAAAGTTGTTCTATTTTGAGTAATCACAGAACTTAATGAGAAGGCCCAGTGAAGATTTCAGAATTATGTTATACACAAGATGGAGGATTAGACATTTTTCTGATTCTCTTGATGTCTTAAACCCCTCCAAAACAGAAAATATGTACCAAAAATAAAGCAACTCCAATTATCTAAAAAGAGAAGGAAGGAAGGGAGGAAGGAAGGAAGAAAAAAGAAAGGAAGGAAGGGAAGGAGGGAGGGAGGGAGGGAGAAGAGGGAGGAAGGGAGAGAGGGAGAGAGGCAGAGAGGGAAGGAAGGAAGGAAGGAAGGAAGGAAGGAAGGAAGGAAGGAAGGAAGGAAGGAAGGAAGGAAGGAAGGAAGGAAGGAAGGAAGGAAGGAAGGAAGGAAGGAAGGAAGGAAGGAAGGAAGGAAGGAAGGAAGGAAGGAAGGAAGGAAGGAAGGAAGGAAAGAAGGAAGGAAGGAAGGAAGGAGATAGAATATGAATAAGAATTGATAATTGATACCTAGGTTCAAGTTCACTCAGGACTCACTTCCCCACTGTCCATGTTAATGCTAGGGAGGCTAATACATTAGGAAGCCCCTAATACATAAGCTTAAAACAAAACTTAATTTTCACACTCTGATTCCCTTCTCCACCCCCCCCACCCCTCCTTCTTTCCAGTGTCATAGTGATCTTGGCTTCAGTCTGCAAATTGCTGGTCTGATAGCACCTCAGCAGCTGCATTCAGTGTAGCAAAAGATTTCTGTAGGAGAGCAGCAGAACAGAGAAAAATGAGCAGAGCACATGTCTGACTTTGAAATTGAGCCCAACTCCACTTCTTACTTTATCCCCTACTCCTAGGGCCTCCGAGAAGCAAACTATAGAAATCAATCCTGCAGTACCAATATGGCAGCTCTATGAAGTATCAGGGATAAGCTAGAAAACTGAGGAACAGAGGACGTGGGACAAGACACTAAGTGGGGTGGCAATAGGAGTGAATATTAAGTACTCGTCTAAACTTGGAAGGAAGGAAAAAGCTCAGTATCTAGCGTTCAGGCAGCTCTATTCCCCAAAATGTTGAACCTAGTAACCTATTAATTGCCCTGGTATGGACAAAAGCTGACATGTTCTAAGATCCAATTCCCAAAGAAACCACCATCAGAAAGAAAGTAATCAAAAAGCATGCAAGAATGGAAAATAAAAGGAAGGAAAAGATTGAAATTACCAAAATTCTTAGGTAGAACTTTCAAAGACTTTGAACATAAGCAGATAAATCAGTGGCAGGGAAAACATTAGTATCAGAAGAAGATATAACCTTCAGATCTAATAAAAGAGTTTGATCTTCCACAACTTAAGGAAACAATATAAAATTTAAGGAAGTAAAGGACATTGTGGAATTTGAAAAGAATATGAAACCACATGGTGTTCTTGAGTGGTTAAAAAAAAATGAGAATTATAAGAATAGAAATTATGACCTGTTAATGGCAAAAATAACCAGCAGAACAAAAAACTTCAATTGATGATGGCCTAAAATAAGAGAGAACAATAGATCACGAGCACAAGTACAGAGAAACAAAAAAATCTAGAAGAAAAGAAACAAAAAACAATTAACATTAAAAAAAAATATGTTCTATACTTTAACATGTTTAACATATATGGGACTGCCTGCCATCTAGGGGAGGGGGTGGAGGGAAGGAGGGAAAAAGTTGGAACAGAAGTGTTTGCAAGGGTCAATGTTGAAAAATTATTCATGCATATGCTTTGTCAATAAAAAGCTATCATTTAAAAAAAATGCATGAAAACATACTGATCTCAAAAGATGTGGATGCATGTAGATAACCTAAAAATCATAGGCATTCCAAAAGAATATAAGATGAAAAAAAAAAAAAAACCCAGCATAACATAATGGAGGAAATAATGCAAGAGAAATTGAAAAGTGAAAATGAAACACCAAATGAAAGATTTCATTCATCATCTCCAGAAAAAAGCCTAAGAGTACAACCTTCAATACAAATCATGTTTGAATTAAATTCAGAAACAAGTTCAGAAAGAGATTAGGAGAAAGACATTTAAATAAAAAGAAAAAAAAAATCAAGTAACTTAAATTTATTCTTCACTCACCAAAGCAAGCAGGAGGGAATAGAAATATATTATCTTTTGAAGGGCAAAGGAGCTCACCTTGCAAATCTGAGCTTAAGGGAGGGGGGGGGGTGGAGGAGGAAGAACCATCAGTAATAAAAAAGCATTTAAAACTCTTAGAAAAGGTCTTAAAAAAGAAAAACAGACTTGAAGAGATTATGTACTTCTTGAACACCCAGACAATAGAAAATGCAGGGATCAAGGCGATAAATAGCAATAGAAGGACACCAGAGATACTAAGGTGTAGGGAATTCTTTCTAAATATACATAAGGAGACCGTATGAAGGCCTAAGATAGCTGGAGGTAGTAGTGAAGAGAGAATATAGGAGCATCATGGACAGACCTTGATGGCATCTACCTACAGATGAATCAATGCTTTTTGTGAAATGTTAATACAAAACAGGTGATTACATAAAAGGGGAAGAGGAGAAACAAGGGGATTGAGGGAAGTATGTGATGTGCCTGGGTAAAACTGAGGCCAAGGAAGGAGACCCCTGTGATTTCTCAGGAAGAGAAGAACCTATAGAAGGAATGGAGTTGGGGGT
Source organism: Sminthopsis crassicaudata (assembly GCF_048593235.1). Classification (NCBI taxonomy): domain Eukaryota; kingdom Metazoa; phylum Chordata; class Mammalia; order Dasyuromorphia; family Dasyuridae; genus Sminthopsis; species Sminthopsis crassicaudata. The sequence goes on along the minus strand of NC_133617.1, from coordinate 173,137,250 downwards.
GGAAGGGGGGAGAGATTGAAAAGGAGATAAAAGGAGGGACGCTTGGCTTTCTTTGAAGTAGTGAATGGCTGCTGCACTTCTAGCCTTAAGTGAAATAGGGAGCCTGGTCTCCCCCCAATCCCAACCACCCCCCAAAATGCAATGAAAAAACAATTATGGATTTAGGCAGAATATAACATATTAATAATGAGATTTGCATTGTGAGAAATGGAATAAAAATAATAAAGGAAAGTTACAACTAGAAAAGGAGTTGGGTCAGTCACATAGTAAAGGAATATCTCCCACCGAAACTTTTTTTTTTTTTTTTGGCTTAGGGAAAGTACCTCAAATTGTGCTCAGAGAAAACATCATGAAAGATGCCTTTGGTTGCATGAAAGGAAGAGATAAGTCTAGAAAGGAAGAAACCAAAGGGCACTGATACAAGGCTGCTGCTGGAGAAGCACAACAAAGTGGGGATGGACAAGCAAGGAACTCAATTCATCAAAAAACTGCAAGTCCTCTGTATTCTCTAAACTCAGTATTCTGGGGTAACAGCCTAGTCATCCTAGTCATGGCCCTGTCTACAGCTGGCAGCAAGAAGAAACAGATATGACAGAAGAAATAAGTAGGTAATAAGAAGTAGGAAAACCAAGGTAGCTTCAATGTTACAGAAGCCACATAAATTTTGTAGAGTTCATCCATGATTAGGATAGCTGTTTTAGTAACATACGAATTAAAATCATATTTCAAAGGGATAAGAAATTAAATTATATATATACTACTTCTCCTGAAGTGAACTTTGCAAACTAGATCAAATCTGAAACCAACTCTACTTTCAGATCTAATTCACAAGTGCAGCTAGGTACCACTACTGTCCGTAATGAATCCACTGAAATGATTGCAATTATTCAAATCCAAACTGGAATAACCATATTTTACATAGTTATAGCTTTGAATAGTATAAATGTGAATACATGCAACCACTTTGGGGATTCATTATTCACATTCATTGAAACCTTCGTATAATTTCTTTCTTTCTTTTTTTTTTTTTTTTTTTTTTTTCCTGAGCTGGGGTTAAGTGATTTGCCCAGGGTCACACAGGTAGGAAGTGTTAAATGTCTGAGACCAGATTTGAACTCAGGTCGTATAATTTCTAATTTGGTAAAAAATGATACAAAACCATACCTGGTTTAGTACTCCAAGTACTTACTAATTAATTGAGATTGTTTCTAATTATATAATCTCTGAATTAGAAGGGACTTCAGAAATCATCAAATTCAATCCATGTTTAAACAGAAGTCATTGTCTTCTCATAGTGGTCATCTGAATGAAGATACCATTATCTTTCAAGATAATCTCTTCCACTTTTATTTTTAGATAATTTAGATAATTAAGAATTTTTTCCTCATACAGAGCCTAAATCTGTCTTCCAAACTTCTATCTATAGACATTAGTTGTGACCTATAGGGCCTACCAAGTCCTTTTTACTCACATCACTACTGCCAAATGGTTAAAAAAAAAAAAAAAAAAAAAAAAAAAAAAAGGTTAAGAAAGTGTGAATAGGAAAAAAAAAAATTCCTTATAAAGGAGATCACTGAATACCTTGAAAACAAATTTTTTTTTTGGTTGTGCAATGACCAATTTTGACAGACTTTGCTCTTCTCAGAAATACAATGGTCCAAGACGATTTCTAAACACTCATGGTGGAAAATGCTATCCATGTCCAGAGGAACAACTATGGAATCTGACTGCAGATTGAAACATATCATTTTCATTTTGGGTTTTTTTTTCATAATTTTTCCCTTTTGTTCTTTTCAACATAAGTAATGTAGAAACTATGTTTAATATGACTGTACATGTATAACCTATATCAGATTGCTTGCCATCTTGGGGAGAAAAAATGAAAATCAAAATCTTACAAATGTTGAAAACTTTTTAGAGATAATTGTAAAAAATGAAATACTATTAAGTGGAAAAAATATAAAATACCTAGGTCAAGCTTATATAATTTTTAAAAAATTAATTTCTCTGGAGAGGTGATGACAAAAGTTAGATTGAAAAAACTTGCAAAATGATAAGACAGAATAAATATTTGAAGACTACTATCTGGTCCCAACAACATTTTCTCTTCTCCTTAAACTTAGCTAGTTCCTTTGGTCTAATCTTTTATGATTGTATTATTTGGAGTTGCCACATCATTCTTGTTACCCTCTTCTGAATGTACTCCAGATTGTCAGTGCCCTTCCTAAAAAGAGGTATCCAGAACTGATTTACAAGGCAGAGTGTATTATATAATTATAATCTTTTTTTCACTCTGTACATTTCATATTTCTGTTGATACAGGCTAAAATTGGCAATAATTTATTTATTTATTTTATTAAAGCTTTTTATTTTCAAAATATATACATGGATAATTTTTCAACAATGACACTTGCAAAACTTTGTATTCCAAATTTTCACCACTTCCCACCACCTCCTCCCCTAGATGGCAAGTAATCCAATATATGTTAAATATGTTTTTAAAAAATTGTTAAATCCAATATATGTATATTTATAGTTATTGTGCTCCACAACAAAAATCAGATTAAAAAGGAAAAAAATTAAGAAAACAAAATGCAAGGAAAGAACAAAGAATGAAAATGCTATATTGTGGCCCACACTCAGTTCCCAGGGTCTTCTCTCTGGGTGTAGATGACTCTTTTTATCAAAAGATCATTGTAATATATGTAATGTAATGTATATATGTAATATATGTATGTAATGGTACCTCAGAGCTGTCTTAATTTGTATTTCTCTGATCAATAGTGATTCGGAGCACCTTTCATATGACTAGAAATGGTTTTAATTTCTTCATCTGAAAATTGTTCATATGTTTTGACCATTTATCTTTGGAGAATGGCTTGAATTCTTATAAATTTGAGTCAATTCTCTATATATTTTAGAAATGAGACCTTTATCAGAACTCTCAAATGTAAAAAAATTTTTTTTCCTAGTTTATTGCTTCCCTTCTAATTTTGTCTGCATTGGTTTTGTTTGTACAAAACCTTTTTTAACTTAATGTAATCAAAATTACCTATTTGTGTTCAATAATGTACTCCAGTTCTTCTTTGGCCACAAATTCTTTCCTTCTTTTTAGATCTGAGAGATAAATTATCCCTTATTCTAATTTGTTTTTAATATCACTCTTTATGTCTAAATCATGAACCTATTTTGACCTTATCTTGGTATATGGTGTTAGGTGTGATTCTGCCATATTAATTTCCAATTTTTCCAGCAATTTTTGTCAAATAGTGAGTTCTTATCCACCAATAGTATTATTTTAACAGGTACAATTAGGAAGAACTGAATTGAAATTCATCCTCAGGCACTTACTATCTAGATGATCATGGCCAAATCATTTATTTCATTTCTCTCTAATTCAGCTTCCTTATGTGTAACACAGGGATAATAACAGCACCTATCTCCCAGAGTTGTGAAAATAAAACAAGATTTTTGTAAACCACTTTGTAAACCTTAAAGCCCTATATAAAAACTAGCTATAATTATTAAGATCAAACGTTGAATAGCTCACAAATATGTGGCAATCAATATAGGAATATTCCTTTTTTTTTCCTTTCTTTTACTTACCTGACTTAGGTTCAGAGGAAAATAGAAGGAAACATGTAAAGTATATATTTGTTGTTGTTCAGTTGTTTCAGCTGTAACTGACTTCATGAAAGCTGGATTTTTTTCTTGGCAAAGATATTGGAATGGTTTGCCACTTTCTTTTCTAAATCATTCTAAAGATGAGGAAACTGAGGTGAAATGACTTGCCCAAAGTCTTATAGCTAGTGTCAAAGGTCAGATCTGAACTCAGGTAAGACGAGTCTTCCTACCTCCAAATCTTGTACTCTATCCACTGAATCACTTACTATTACATCATAGAGGCTACACTGTACCTTTCTCATAATAATCCTATGAGACTGATAACCTAAGTATATTACCGTTTATTATTTGAGGAACGGGGTTTTGTGGATGAGAAACTGAGGTTCAGAGATATTGGATGAATAGACTTATACTGGGAATCAGTATTAATAATCAATATCCTGGTTCTGATACTTATTACCTCTGTGATCATAAACTTAGACCTGTTTTCTACTCTACAAAGTAAGGGGATTGGACAAGATTATCTCCAAGGTCCCTTTCATGTTTATGAACTATGAATAGTACTAGCAAAAGCTAGAACTAAGAATGGAAGCCAATAAGAAATAGAACGGTAGATCAGTGGAACAGATTAGATACAAAGGACAAAAAAGGGTACATCTATAGCAATCTAATCTTTGACAAACCCAAAGATACCAACATTAGGGATAAAAATTCATTATTCGGAAAAAACTGTTGGGAAAACTGGAAATTAGTATGGCAGAAATTAGATATGGATCCACACTTAACACCATATACCAAGATAAGATCAAAATGGGTCCATGATTTAGGCATAAAGAATGAGATCATAAATAGATTAGAGGAACAGAGAATAGTCTACCTCTCAGACCTGTGGAGGAGGAAGGAATTTATGACCAGAGGAGAATTAGAGATCATTATTGATCACAAAATAGAAAATTTTGATTACATCAAATTAAGAAGCTTTTGTACAAACAAAACTAATGCAGACAAGATTAGAAGGGAAGTAACAAATTGGGAAAATATTTTTAAAAGTAAAGGTTCTGACAAAGGTCTCATTTCCAAAATATATAGAGAACTGACCCTGATTTATAAGAAACCAAACCATTCTTCAATTGATAAATGGTCAAAGGATATGAACAGACAATTCTCAGAGGAAGAAATTGAAACTATTTCCACTCATATGAAAGAGTGTTCCAAATCACTACTGATCAGAGAAATGCAAATTAAGACAACTCTGAGATACCACTACACACCTGTCAGATTGGCTAAGATGACAGGAATAAATAATGATGAATGTTGGAGGGGATGTGGGAAAACTGGGACACTGATACATTGTTGGTGGAGTTGTGAAAGAATCCAGCCATTCTGGAGAGCAATCTGGAACTATGCCCAAAAAGTTATCAAACTGTGCATACCCTTTGACCCAGCATTGCTGTTATTGGGATTATATCCCAAAGAAATACTAAAGAGCGGAAAGAGACATATATGTGCCAAAATGTTTGTGGCAGCTCTTTTTGTTGTAGCTAGAAACTGGAAGTTGAATGGATGTCCATCAATTGGAGAATGGTTGGGTAAATTGTGGTATATGAAGGTTATGGAATATTATTGCTCTGTAAGAAATGACCAGCAGGAGGAATACAGAGAGGCCTGGAGAGACTTAAATCAACTGATGCTGAGTGAAATGAGCAGAACCAGAAGATCACTATACACTTCAACAACAATACTGTATGAGGATGTATTCTGATGGAAGTGGAAATCTTCAACATAAAGAAGATCCAACTCACTTCCAGTTGATCATTGATGGACAGAAATCACTACACCCAGAGAAGGAACACTGGGAAGTGAATGTAAATTGTTAGCACTACTGTCTATCTACCCAGGTTACTTATACCTTCGGAAGCTAATAATTAATGTGCAAGAAGAAAATGGTATTTACACACATATATTGTATCTAGGTTATATTGTAACACATGTAAAATGTATGGGATTGTCTGTCATGGGGGGGGAGGGAGTGGAGGGAGGGAGGGGATAATTTGGAAAAATGAATTAAAAAAAAAAAAAAAAAAAAAAGAATGGAAGCCAAGTATTTCATGACTCCAGGTCCAGTACTTTTTCTACATGCAGCTTGCAAGCCAATAAAATACTCAAGTATAAGTTATTTTTTTTAATTTTTTAATCTGGGGATAGGATTGTGCTCAGGTTAAGACCTCTTGTAATTTCTGGTACAAAGCCTCCGTTTTCTTCAATTACCTTTTGTTCACATAATCTGCACCTCTCCCACCTTTTAATCTCTCCCATTTTATTGGCTTCTCTCATTGTTCAGTTATTCCCTTTCTTACACACACACTCTCACAGTCATAGTTTAAATGCTTCTGGTTGTTTAGCATCCAAGGTTCAAAACTAGGAAGTGCCAAACAAAAGGCTTCTCTAGAGAGTAGAATAAGCCAATTTTATTGTGGGGAAATGCACATAATTAAGAAGGGTTCAGAGAAGATGGAGACAAATCCATGAGAGTTCTGGTAGAATTGTACACACCCAAACTGATATTGGAGGTGGGGAGGAGTGGAAGTTAAAAGGTTTTTATCAAAAACAAAACAGAACCAGGCATTTCAGGGAGGAAAGGAGAAATCTGGACTTGGAGACTTGTGTTGATTCTTGCTGGGGGATAGGAGATGAAGATGGGAGTTGATATTCAGATTCCTGGATGAGAAAAAAAGGTTTTTTTCCCTTTATAGACAAAATCCTAGAAAGACCCATCCCTACAAGCTACATTTACTTCTTCTCCATTACTCATTTCACTCTAATTAAATCATTATTTTTTCTTTCCTGTACATTTCTGTTCACATTCCATCTCCATCAGCTATTCTTACCTTATATCTTTGCTCATGCCCAGAATATCTATCTCCTTATTTTAAAATACCTCCTTTCCTTTAGGACCCCATCTTAAGTGCCACTTATTTTCCCACTTCAAATGAAAGTAGTTTTCCTCTCTCCAATTTCTTGTAACATTTGCCTGGACTTTTCCTTTGCATTCTCTCTAATAAAGACCCATCTCTACCCATGTGTATGGATAATTCTTGTATTTGAATAACATTTTACTCTCCAAAGTGCTTCCACTGACATCATCTATGGCTCACATTTATGATAACTATAGGGGATTTTTCCAGTGCTATGACAAAAAAACATGGGAACGGAGAAGCAAGAACCAGATAGCTCAGACCTAGCGTTGAGAACACCCAGAAAAGGAACATGGGAAAATAGTCAAACCAGAATTGAGTTTATTAAGTTTATTAAGGAGGGTGAGGGGATTGAGGGATTTCTGTGTATACCTGTTTTTTCTGGCTTTGCAAAGATGCTATCAACTCCATGAAGTTTTCCCAGCTTCCTCTTCATATATATGCATTACAAACCCACTACCAAAAACTCCTTTCAAATTTTCTGTGCTGTTTACATCCCTGTTACTTATATTCTAATCTGCTATAGCTTTTCCTATACATATCTTATTTTCCCTATTAGAAAATATTTAAGCTCTCTGAAAGCTCTTTTGAGGGGACATAAGCCACCCTTGTCTCATCTCTATATGCTCCATAGCACTCGGTTTTTTTTTTTTTTCTTTTCTTATACTCATTCACATATCTGAATATTGTATCTAGTAGAATTCAAAATTTTTTAATAATTATGTATTTCAATTTTTAAAATTTTAGTCCCATGAAATACTGCTTGTTGCCTTTGGGCAGATGACGAAACCAACTATGGATTCCTTTGTCTCTTAAAGAAATCTGCGAACCATCCTTTCATTTAATACCAAATTTCTTCTATGGTTTGGCTTCATATATAGTTAAAGTACCAATATCACTATAATTCAGTTTTTCTAATAATGGGGTGATTTGATCTTCCATAACTCACAGTTAGAGGACTTATAACTATATTAATACTCGCAGATATAAAAACTGACTTTCAATACCTCTGCTACTTTCCACCATTATTACAAAAATGGAACTTGTAAGATTGAAGGTCATTTGGAATCACAGTGTTGATGTGAAGATCAAACGATAATATAGGTGGGGCAATGAGAACCAGCCCTGAAGTTAGGGCTGACCTCAGACACTTAAAACTTCTTAGCTGTGTGACCCTGGGCAAATCACTTAAACCCAAATTGCCTCAGCCAAAAAAAAAAAAAAAAAAAAAAAAGAAAATGTAGGTAAAGTAGGTAAAGGACTTTGCAAACATTAAATCCACTGTCTCTCTCTCTCTCTCTCTCTCTGTATATATATATATATATATATATATATATGATTAATTCAAAGCAACCCATGAAAGCTACTTTGTGCTTTGTGTGTATGTGCACAGGCATGTGAAAAAAAAAAAAAAAAAAAAAAAATATATATATATATATATATATATATATAAACGCAATTACTTTTGTTTCTTGGGTTGCTTTGAATTCATCTCCCAGTTATCCTACTCATGAGAGTCTCTCCACACAAGATCAGGTTAATCCACGGATTACAATCTTTGGTTGGGCATAGGTTTGAAACTTTTTCAAAATGGTAGAATCTGCTAGAGAGTGTGTGCTGCTGGTATAGCTTTTGAAAACCTAGGGTCCTCTTTGTGTCAAAAAGAAGCACATGCACAGATATTCTCAACAAGAGTCCTATTGTTTTATTAAGATACACAATATTAAAAATCACAGTAAATACATTGTGAATTACTTCTTAATTTTGTATGAGAATTTGTGGACAAGCCATCTAATCCTTCACTTTTCTCAAATATAAAGTGACTTGGGTGTTAACATAGATCCTGACTGATAAGATGCAAAAAACCTAAGGATTTTACTGAAATTTTTTTGCCTAAGTGGTGAGCACAGATCAGATAACTTGGAGACTATCAGGTCTTAACTATCCATCACTACTACTATTATTGTCCTGTGTTATGTTTGATAGCTTGGATCAATTAGAAATTGAAGTTGATATTGCGGACCATACACTTGAGATTGTTTTATAAGGTCCCGATTTTAAAATCTGGATTCATTTATCTTTAACATTCATTTCCAATATGGTATATTGCACCTAACTTTGGCCAAGTCATTTGAAAACAAAATCCCAAAAGTTCTTGCCAATAAAGTAGGGATAATATCTGTCCTACTTATCACGTAGGGCAACTGTGATGAATGAAAAAACATAAATAAACTTCAATGAATAAAATGATGTACCATACAAATAACTATAAACTTGGGTCCCTTCAGTTAACTATATGGGTATATTCTATTGTTTATACATGAATCTAGAATGCTGTCTCTTAAATGAAAGTAGCTGCCAATTTCATTAACAGAAATTCAGAGTCAAGGATCACTATATTAGAAGACTCAGTAGTAAATAATAAAGTATTATTTCAACAAAGTTCTATAGTTGATTGATAGTCTTCAGCCTGGACTACTCTGGGATTGTTTTTTGGTTTACCAAGAACTATCATGGGTAGATTAGCTAAATCACCAGCATTATCTAATAAACTGATTAGACTAAAAGCAATTTTCAGATAATTCTAGGACTAAGAACCAAGATTTCAAATTATTCCAGGACCAATGAATAAACCCACCATTTATTCATTGTACCTCAAGGATTTTAGACATCTACATTATTTAGTTACTTCCCATTTTTATTTATTTTATGTAAAGTCAGTTTAAAATGAAACAGTTGAAAGAAACATGATAAAGACAAACCACAAAAGTATCAGGTACAATATCTAACAGTTATCACTTTGAACACTGAAGAGGCAAAATAACCACTTATACACATTCCTCATAACCTCCGAAAGATGTGATATATCTTTGTACAAAAAGGTACTATAATAAAACACAAGTCTAATTCAATGTAAACCTAACATCAAGCAGCAAGTTGACAATGTTTTGCAGCACATCACACAGTATTTACTGTTTAAGTAGCCACAGCAGCAGTATTTGGTGAATGAGCTGCATAGCATTAAGCTTTTGGATATGTTAAACATTCACCATAAAATAAAAGTCAGCAAGTATTTGTTAACATATTTTTATTTAAACCCTCTACTAATAATTTTAAAAGAGAACAAAACTCTTTATGCTTTCTAGGTTTAAAACCACAATTTATCTAATCATTGAAAGCAGATAATACCCAGTGTTTAATCTAGACTTCATAGCAAAAACCTATTCCAATAACTGCTTTGTACAATATGTATTGTGATTGCTGTTCACGTTATTGAGACAACTTCAAATAAGGAAATATTTGAAGTCTGGAAAACAAAAACCAAAAATTACATTCACTAAATGGGGTATAACAACACTAAGGCATACTTTTTTTTTTTTTTTTTTAAGACAATGCCACTTTTTAAAGATTATATCATTGATTTAGGTGATCTGTATTTCAGATTTTTCTTTTGTTAAAAATAAAAAGATGAGCTATGTTTCGCATTTTACAAAATGTATTTTGGTAAAAATGTCAAGATATTCTAAAAGCATATGTTCTTCAGAACTCTAGACTTCAAGAAGTTCTACACTTGTACTATAATAGAACCTTGACATGTTTTTGTCTGATACAGTTAAGTGTCACAGGACACTGGCCAAAAGTCTCTTGAACTGGTTCTCTCTCATATTCCTGTAATGCATTTACATCTTCATTATTAAGTTCATTAGAAAAATTTCAAATTCTATGAGTACTAACATTAGCTTACTACAAAGATCAAGAGCATCATTTAACAGTGTTATTCAAAGGATTAGTGTTATTGGCATCTAGTTCACAGCATTGCAACTGATTTGGCTATTTTTCATTCAAATAACTACCTAATCTACAAAGTTACACATATCCCTTTTAAGTAGAAGGAAGAGGAATATTTGGGGATAGAGTCAAGGAAAGACAAAGTTTCGAGTTCTTAACTATAGATTTACTCTCCATAGTACTTTACACTTGATTTAAAAAAAACATTCAGTTCTAGAATCAGCATGTTTTCTCATGAAATTGAAGTTTGGTTCAAAGTCACCATCATGCTAAACATACAAGAATTCAATTAATGAAGAAATATTATATTCTGATTTACATATTTTACAGCAACTAAACTTTTGAAACTTGAAAATGATTATGGGCTATTCCTACTGCACTTCTTAAAATACAGTAGAAGGGGCTTATTATTCAGAATAAAAAAAAGAATTGCTAACAGAATTAGAAAGTATAGTACTCCACACTAAGCATATAAGATTTGCTATCCATTTCTCTTTCCATTTCATTTAAGAAAAAGGCTTAAAATATGTTCTGAATGCTTAAAAACTGGTTTATGTTGTAATAGAGAAGTGTGATACTTCTTTAAAAATGGATAGTTCTGGAAAAAAAAAAAAAAGCTAGGAAAACACAATTAAGTTACACTGTGACCTCAGAAATGTGAGTATCTTAACATCTTGAGCAACAAACCAATCAATGTCAGCTTATAGCTAGAGGAATTTTATATTACCAACATCAGTGATTCCCTTTCCATAAAATCATACTGACAAACTAAATACTGGATAACTGAAGGATAAGCCTCCTAACAACAAAGCTGGCCCAAAAGTAAAACAGGTAGCTTTAGGAGATAGCAAGGCCAATTCAATTTTTATGACAATGAGGAGGGACAATGAGGTTGGGATATCAATGCTTTTGTGAATTCCCTCCTTCTAACCCAGTATAAAAAAGGTTAAGTACAAAATCTCCTAAAAATTATAACCCTGAAAAAAATAAACATAATTATAACATAAGTGTCTGAACATAGTATATCCTCCCTTACCATTCTTCTCTTCCCCTCTCTCCCCCCCAAAATACTTGATGTGGCAGCAATTATTTTGGAATGATAGTTCTATTATTTTCAGGGAAGAGTCAAGACATTCATTCTACAATGATACTAGCAGGAAAGGAAGTTTACTAGTTATTTAGTGTTTCTCAGCTAAGTATGGTCAATGCAGAATTTAGTTATTAGAATTTAATTATAAAATTTTCAATTTAATCATTCTTTTCTCCGAATTAAGGGATCTATTAGGGTGATTATTTTATTGCTTCCCTTGTACTTTACATAAGTCACCCCTCAAATGTAGTATTAATGATTTGTATGTTTACCTATTTAGAAAGAGTGTTTTAACACCAGTAACACAAAAAGTAAGACATCAACCAAGGGATTATCTAAAAAAGCAGATTGTCCCAAAACATAAATTCCAAGGTTTATCTTTCCCCCAAGGTTTGGGATAATAGTCTTTGGATCAATCTTCTTTCAGAATTCCTGAATAGCCACAATAAAAAATGTAATTAATTACAATGACAAAACTTGTGTACAATAGAAATAATTCAGGAATCATTAACTGCACCATTAAAGAAGTATACCACCATTATGAAACATGAACTACCCAAATAATTCCACAAAACTATAAAAGATTAAAGCGGGGTGAAGTTTTGTAAAACTTGAAAATAACTAGTTTAGGAGGAACAAGAAAAAAATATTTTGTACCAAACATGTAATATAAAAAAGACATTATATAGTGGGGTGAATATGTTATTAATACTTGAACGAGGCAAGTGACAATTGAGGAAAATAAACAGTGAAGATAATTAACCCATAAACCTTTTTATCTGTGGCAAATACCATGTCTGAAGTTCTTCTAAGACAAACATGGAAGCCTAGTAACAATCGTTGTATATGTATGCAAGTTTTAATTCTTTTTATCATTATCTAACCTTCTTTTCTCTCACAAAAAAATAAAAATAAAATAAAAGACCTTTGCAATCATCTCACTGTACTTTAAGGACTACTATCTCCACAACTAAAGAATTTAGCATGAAGTCCTTCCATATAAAAGTTGTAATGTAAGAAATAATTTCCAGGTAGGTGATAAAGGGTTTTAATAAATCACATAGAAAAAATATATATATATTTAAAAGAATAATCAATAAAGTTTCAAACTAAATTTGCTAATAAATAATTTTTGTACTCTAAAGAAAACTACTTGATGCCTTTTACATTTACCATAGACTAGTAGAAGGAAATAAATCAAAGAAATCAAAGTGGTACACATAGCTACTTTTTTTAAGATGGAAAAACTTGCAATGGTCTAGTTTGGTTTTTATTCCCTTTATTTCTATATGGCTTTCATGCAAACCTCTTCTAATTGCCTAAAGTAGTTTTGAAAATCCAAGAATACAAGTTCTTTAATCAGAATCTCAATAAATCCTAAAACCATTCAGTCACATAGAAGCAGCCACCTTTCATCATTTCTTAAAGAGAAATGCCCAGGTGCTGCTATGTTAGGTCGAAGTTTCTTCTACAGGTGGCCTCCGATGCCAGACAGTTTTGGATCTGATCCTCTGGGGAGTGGGTGGAGTCTCTGGCTCTGCTTCAGACTCTGAAGGCTCATTATCTCCCTGTTGGGATCCTGTGTCTCCTATTAGCTCTCTGAGGAACTTGAATTTGGACAAAAACAGATGCCAAACGACATACCAACCTGCAGAAATAAATATTAAAAAAAAAATTATTGCATGAAATACCATCAAGTTAGAAAAGAATGATTTCTGAAATTTTGAGTGAAGATTTCCTTTTAATTTCAAATTTAAACACTAGGTTTTTTTTACCTAAAAACAATGGAAGATTAAATCAACTAAAAGAGCACAAACTAATCCTAATTAAAAACACACAAACACACACACACACACACACACAAACATGATGCTAAGTGGGCAGCTCAGTGGCACAGAAACATTTTACTAGCTGTGTGACCCTGGGCAAGTCATTAACCCCCCCCACCAAAAGAGCTATGTAATCTTGGGCAAATCACTGACCCCAAACCCCCCAATATAAATAAATAAATACATAAATGAATGAATGAATGAATGAATAAATAGGTAAGTAAGTAGCTATGTGACTCTGGGCCAGTAACTTAATCCCAATCCCTCCAAAAAAAATCCAGGAAAGAAGGAAGGAAAGGAGGGAGGGAGGGAGGGAGGGAGGGAGGGAGGGAGGGAGGGAGGAAGGAAGGAAGGAAGGAAGGAAGGAAGGAAGGAAGGAAGGAAGGAAGGAAGGAAGGAAGGAAGGAAGGAAGGAAGGAAGGAAGGAAGGAAGGAAGGAAGGGAGGGAGGGAGGGAGGAAGGAAGGGAGGGAGGGAGGGAGGGAGGGAGGGAGGGAGGGAGGGAGGGAGGGAGGGAGGGAGAGAGGGAAGGAAGGAAGGGAGGGGAGGGAGGGAGGGAGGGAGGGAGGGAGGGAGGGAGGGGAGGGAGGGAGGGAGGGAGGGAGGGAGGAGAAGGAGGGAAGGAAGGAAGGGAGGGAGGGAGGGAGGAGAAGGAGGGAAGGAAGGGAGGGAGGGAGGGAGGGAGGGAGGAAGGGAGGGAGGAGGGGGGAAGGAAGGAAGGAAGGAAGGAAGGAAGGAAGGAAGGAAGGAAGGAAGGAAGGGAGGAAGGGAGGGAAGGGAGGGAGGAAGGGAAGGAAGGGAGGGAGGGAAGGAGGGAGGGAGGAAGGGAAGGAGGGAAGGAGGGAAGGAAGGGAAGGAAGGAAGGAAGGAAGGAAGGGAGGAAATCATGGTGCTAGGAAAAGATTTCCAACTTCACAGCCCCCAAGATTCAATATGAAAATATTTTTGAAAGTCCTTATACTAAACTTCTAAACTAATTTTGAATTTGAAAATATTCAAAGGAATATAATTCAGTCCAGTATAAATCATTTCCTAGCATTACCCCACCCCTGGATAAATTTAGAAATATTTAAAGAGTTCTCATAGTGAGAAAATATTATACAGGATACATTAACAAAGCTAGGATACTTCATACAGCAATTTCCCAGAATTATTTTGAAAATATCATATAGAGAACAAAGTTTTACTGAAGTTATGTAGCTTTGGATAACATTGAATACTGTGTTACTATTATTGTGAGGAGGATTTACTTTTTATTTTCATTGTCTAATTTTCATATGTTAATGATTTTATTATATTATTCTAAATTTGATAGCTAGTAGTTTGTTTTATTTTTTTACTCAGACAATATAAAATATGCCAAAATTTCTTCTTAACTCCTTTTGGTTGCTCTGAAATTCTACAGTAAACAAAACCTTCTAAAAGTTTTTTTTCTTGCTGTCATTATTTCTCCGGATCTTGTTTACTTGAAACTACCCAATTTGACACAAAAGGCCTGAACTATTGTATAGTTCAATGATTAGTACTTTTGTAAGAAATCTGAGTAGCACCTGGATTTTCCTCATATATTCTTTAAACACACCTGCAAGGATGCTCATATAAATGGCAATTTCTGATATGGTCATACTTTTCATATCAGGTTCTTCACACCTGTTTTATGTCTCAAAGGATTAGCATGAGTACCTTGATGCTAAAGGTATACTGAAATATCAGGCCTCAACATCATATGACACTCAAAATTATCTTCAAGTTTTCATCATTAATATTAACTAAACTAAACTCTATGCTAATGATTCAGATTTTATCAAACTCTAATCACTTTCCTAATAAATCCTGGTCTTGAATCTTCAACTGCCTATTGGACATTTCAAACTGAAGTCCAAGAGACATCTAAATTCAAATATGGTCAAAACTGGTCTCATCTTTCCCTCCAAACCCTCCCTGATTCCAAACTGTCACATATACTACCATCCTCTCAGTTATCCAGATGTTCGACCTAGATTGCAACTCCTCATTCTCCCTTAATTAACTTCACCCCCCACATCCTGTCTATTGCTAATCTCTATCGATTTTACCTCAGTAATACTCCTCAAATATACTTTCACTTCTCTGACACTGCCACCATTCTGGATACAGAACTTCATCTCATATCTGGACTGTTACAATATCTTACTGAATGGTCTTCGTGCCACCAATTTCTCCCCATTAAATGTATTAAGTATTAAAAATGGGACTTAAAAAGCTTCCCCCAGACTCCAAATTCAACATTCCCTCAAAACCAGACTATATCCAACTAGTTAAGAAGCAAGAAATAAAGTAAGTATACTCTGCCTCTGAGGCTCTACATCCTACACTCTAATTTAGTTAATTATATAATTCTTCCACATATCAAAGTACCATGGGTGTACTGATTCAGATCACAGTTCTTTACACTTTTTAAGTAAAAAATCCCATATGGAGGTGGTGAAGCTTTCTGACCACAGCTAATTGGTCCATCAGTTGATCTGACAAATCCCATTCCAGCTCCGTAAGATCCACCAGAATTTATATTGCAAAAGCATAGCCCAAGGGCACCATGCCAAGATAAGGTTTTAGAGAAGATTTATTTAAGGACCATTAAAAGTTATCGGGATGTTGTTCCACAATGTTTTTGTTAGGGAAGCATTCAGCAAATAATTTATCATCTCACAAATGCAATGGAGAATCATGCAAAATGTTACTGTTTTAATAAATTCTTGACTGAAAAATGTCTTACTAATTTACTCCCTGTTGTACCAAGACCTCAATCTAGATTACTCATCTAAAATCACAGCCTTAGTTCTCTGTTTATTTTCCTTACTATACTAATATCCACAAAGGAGTGGACTATGCTACCTAAAATTTAATTCATCCAATATTTAGCCCTTTAAATAGGTTCCAACAAGTACAAATCAATTTCAAATAAGATAAATTTAAGAAGGTCTGAAGAAGTTTACAAGGAAAGATCAATTTCTAGTTATTCTTTACAAATTTAAAAGGTGCAGAGCCCATGGAACAAAACCTTAACTTATAAGTTTAGGTCAACAACTATCATTTTTCCTGGAGAGAAAGCTCTCTGGTGAGTTCTCCAATTTTCTTCTCTCTCAAAGTAGTGGCACAAAAAGGAAATCAGATTCCCCGAGATAGGTTTTTCATATTGGAAGACAAGATATGATGCAGATTTTCTGTGCTAAGAATAGGAAGCCCATTGTCAGTCCATCCACCATTTATCATCTATGCTTTCTCCGTTATTCTGGAATTTCCTTCTGGCTACAAAAGAAGTGTATCTAATCCTTTTAAAGCAAACTCAGAATCTGAAGATGCAAAAGAGGCTTATGCTTCTAACCAGAAAAAAGAAGTGTATCTAATCCTTTTAAAGCAAACTCAGAATCTGAAGATGCAAAAGAGGCTTATGCTTCTAACCAGAAAAAGTCAGTCAATACTGAAAATTGAGAGAATCTTGTGCAAGGGGAGTACAAGAGTATTATGGAAGAGTCAAAGACCAAGCAGAGATCAGATCAGACAAAAAATGTCACAGTAAAAGAACTGAATTTCTTATAAAGAGGGAAATGTCTTAACCAAAGGCTACTACATAATAGCAGCAAACATTTATATACACAGTGCTTTACAATTTGCAAAGAACTTAGAAATATTATCTCATTTATCCTCATAACAACCCTGGGAGAAAAGAGGTATTAGGAAAATCTTACAGATAAGGAGACTGAGGCAGAGGTTAGGGATCATAGGGTCATACAACTAATAAATGTCTAAAACCAGATCTAAACTCAAGTTTTTGTGACTCCATGTCCAGCATTCTATATCCTGAACCACCTGGCTTAGACTAGTGGTTCATAAAGAAACACAAAAATCCTTCAAAACACTAAAGGCACCTCACCTCACCACCACTTCACATTTTTGAGAACTCATACACAAAAGTTATGTCAAATCTAGGAGGGAATGCCTAGCATAGAATTCAGATCACAATAGCATCTTACTGTGTGCTAAAAGTTCTACTGCCTAATGGCTTAACAAAACTACTTTACTATTCAAATTTCTCAGAGTACTTTTCTATAGCAATCTTTTATTCTTTTCTAATTTATGTTCTCATTTTTCTTCAACCCATAGATCAAGGATCACTGGCCCGTGTTAAGTCTTGGGCTAGAAACAAAATCCTAAAGCAGTTCATTTGGCATAAACATTTGTTAAGTGCCTACTATGTGCCAGGGACTATGCTAAGCACTAAAAATATACTTATGAAAAAGAAAGACAGTCCCTGTCCTTAAAAAGCTTCCAATCTAAAAGGTAACAAACGAAAGGAAACTAAAAAACTGGGGAAAAGGAGAAGGTGGGAGAAAGGTATCCAGCACAGGAAAATGATGGGATAGGTCCAAAGGAGTGCAGCTGAGTGGAAAACAGAAATGGCTGGCCCAGACACTCTCCTAATATGAAGGTTTTGAGAGGAGCTCTTCTCTCTTTCCAATCAGAGGGATCTCAGGGACAGAGATTATTGATAAGGTGTGAATCCCAAGGCTAATGAAATTTTTCTAGATGATGAGGTTCTTAATAAGGTTCTTAAGGGTATGATGAAGTAAAAAAAAAGTAAAAGTAAAAAAGAAAGGTTCTGGGTGGAAAATATAGGAATTATTTGGCTAAGAATCCTTAATGAGATTGTCCTAGACAGCTGAAAGAGCATCTCCCTTACAACATTATATGGGGTATTACAAAAATCATAACAAAGTATTCCATGAAATCCTCCATTTTCTAGCCTGCCATTTGTTCGGTCCTCCTCACAGTCTTCCTTCCACTTCCAGAAAGACCACCAAAACTCAAGAGAGTTCAGGACAGCATGATCTAGGAGGCAAAGGGGTGGAGTGTGAGTGTGTGCATGTACCTGTACCTGTGTGTGTGTGTGTGTGTGTGTGTGTGTGTGTGTGTAGAAAGATAAGGGATGCACACCCTTCATCCTGTAAGATTCTTCTCCAAGTGTACTTAATATGTATTTATCATATTCTTCAACATTTGTGATTTAATTTAAGTTTCTACTCCAAAAGTTAAAAAAAAGATGACTCTTTAGAGCCCCTCTCCCACCCACTGATAAATGGAAACCAAATCAAGGTCTAACGATCTAACCTATCTTCTCAGAGCCTGGCATATACAGAGCTTAAATATGGCCTTTATAATCCACTAAAATTTACTAAATGCAAAATATTTAGGAAAAAAAAGGAGCTAGTAAGGCAGCAGATAAGAGTACTGGGCCTGGAGTCAGAAAGACTCATTTCCTGAGTTCAAATCTGGCCTCCACACTTAAAAGCTGTGTGACTCTGGGCAAATCCTTCAAGCCTCTTTGCCTCAGTTTCCTCATCTGTAAAAATGAGCTGGAGAAGGAAATGGCAAACTACTCTAGTATCTTTGCTAAGAAAACCTCAAATGGAGTCATGAAGACTTGGACATGACTAAAAATGACTGAACAAACTATAACGGAAAGCAAGTTTTTACTCTCAATTGATGAAGCATTTATTAGATGATTACTATGTGCTAAATGTGAGGAAAAAAATAATCCCTGATCTCAGTAGTTTATATGGATATAGAAAATAGGAGTACAATATCTATTTTTAAAATATAATATAAGATATATAAAAAGTAATGGGGAGGGGAAGGTAAAACCAGCACCCAAAGAATCAAAATAGAAATTTTCTATATGGGATAGCACTTGTGTTGAGTTACAGATTCTGAGGCAGAGTAGACTTGTCCAAAAGTTCTCTCAGACAGATGATGGAACCTCAGGTATCACAATAGCAGTGGGTAAGTTTGGCTAGAATCTGAGAATGTATGAAGGGGAATAATGTTTAAAGAGCTTAGAACAATGAACTAGAGCCCAAGTGTTAAAGGTTTGAAAAGTCAAATCAAGAAGTCTCTATTTTTTTCTTAGAAGCAGGGTAGAGATAACAAACTTAGACTTATGCTTTCCGAATACCAACTTGACAGCTGTGTGCAGGAGGGACCTAACAGGAGACAAGGTAGACAAAAAAAAACTAATGAGGAGGAAATTAGTCCAATAGTCCAAAAGAGTGGTATTGAAGATATGAATGATGGTGATAGCCATGAGGGACATGAACTGATGTAAGTGATTTTGAGGAGGACAAAATGACAAGATGATTTCTAGATCTAATCTAGTGAAAGGAAAAATAGCTGCACTCTAGGAAGGCAGAACTTTATGGAGTAGAGAATGAACCTGCTTTAGACATGATGCGTATAACTTTATGAGATATGCAGTTGGAGAGGTCCAATGGGCAGTTTGTGAATAGAATTCAGAAAAAATAGTTAACTTTCTCTGAGGTAATCATTGAATTCATTCCAGGTGATGAGATTACAGAGCATAGACTAATAATCTGAAGGCTGTGAACTTACTATTTTGATAACTATATTTCATTACAATTGGTTTCTTCTGTAATCCTACATATTTTATTTTATTGATTCAAAATATTAATACTAAGAAGAGGTCCATGGG
Organism: Sminthopsis crassicaudata; assembly: GCF_048593235.1. Taxonomy (NCBI): domain Eukaryota; kingdom Metazoa; phylum Chordata; class Mammalia; order Dasyuromorphia; family Dasyuridae; genus Sminthopsis; species Sminthopsis crassicaudata. The sequence goes on along the minus strand of NC_133617.1, from coordinate 173,117,418 downwards.
CTTGCCAAAAGTTCTATGACACACAAAAAAGTTAAGAACACCCTATCTCAAAGATAAGAGGGCCCAGGACAAGGCATGGGAAAGAGAATGCTGATTAATCTTTGAAATGAAACCAAGAAACAGAATTATTTGATAAAAGCAGAACTAAAAGAAAGTACTGTGATCAAGAAAGAAAAAAAAGAACATAACCTAAATAAAACTTGATAAATATCCATATTTCCTTCTATTGCACTTTGTAGATATGGTTCATATTGTGGACTGTGTCCCATTTTGGAAATTCTCATAATATTTTAAATGTTTTCATTATTAATATGGTGATATGAGATCGGTGATCTTTGATGTTAACTACTGTAAATGTCTGGGAAGCCACAAACCACACCCATGTGAGATTGAAATTAGGCCAATTAATAACTCTGCAATGACCTCTAAGTTTTCTAATGAAAGGATGTAGTAAACTTCACTGTTCTTATTTATAAAATATTGACACAAACCACCGCAACCTTCAGCAATGACCAACCTGATCAGTCAAGAGCCATTAACACTAAGGCAAGATCCTTTAGTAGCAAAGATTTAGATAATGGTTAGTATTTTCAGAGAAATGAAGTATTTCTTAATTAGGATAGATACTTTTTTTAGACATAGTACTGTTGCAAATACACACTTAATAGACTACAACAATGTAGTGTAACATAATTCCTATAAGCACTGGGAAACCAAAAAAGTGTGACTTGACTTATTATAACATTTACTTTGTTATGGTGCTCTGGTACTGACCCTGCAATATCCCATCTTTAAGTATGCCTATTGAGAAATTTATTTTTCAAATATCAAAAAGGCTGTGAATTCAGAAATTTCAACTTTGTCCTTTCTTGTGGTTTTGTTCATTTATCTTATACAACATGTTTTTTTTTTTTGTTTGTTTGTTTGTTTGTTTGGTTTTTTTTGTTTGTTTGTTTTTAGGGCACAGCTCCAAACTTGAACTTCTTAAAATAAAAAGGATAGTGAGATAAGGAATGGAACTATTCAACTTCCTACAGGTATACCTGTAGGATTATTCATTGGCCTAATTTCAGGGAATAGGAAAACTCTAGGAGAGAAATAGGAATAGCTGGCATGTGGAGCAAACACTGGACCACACATTTATTGTTGCCATCTTATATGCATGCAGTTTTGGGCTCTCTAAAACAATCAGAATAGTTAACATCAAAATCACTGATCATAGATCACCATAACAAATAAAATAATAATGAAAAGGTCTGAAAAACTGCAAGAATATGATATAAAGACATGATGTAAGTTATTTGCAATTGGAAAAATGTCACCAACAGACTTGCTTGAGGCAGGGCTGCCAGAAAAACCAGTATCAATGCTCAAAAGTTAAGTGCAATACAAAGAGATATTCTGGTAACACTATTAGTTCCTGTTTTAAATTTTAACCATGAATTTTACTCTAGATAACTCAATTATTACATAAACTTTAAATTTATGCTCCATTGTTTTGCAAATATTCATTTATAAGAGATCACTGGAGACCATATTATACAATCTATTTCCTAATTTTCACTGTCATTCAGGAATTCTTCTAGGACACCAAAGTCATTTTGTTAATATTAGGTATCAGCACTGGTCAAAAAGAGTCTAAAATTGTGCTAGTGCTTAACCAAGAACAAAATTTAGCCAGGTTTCTGAAGAAAAACATCTGCACAAACATTAGCATTATCACCAGACTTAAGCTGGATTTTTCTGACCTTCATATTTAAAGCTCTTTACAATGAAATCTAACACAAGCTACACTTTAAATCATCTTTGCAAACATTTAAGATTTGTTTGGAATACTATTTACAATTCAAACTGAAGTTAACAGATTTTAAAGGTATAACTCCTGTTACTAATACTTGTCACAGGAAAATAAAGGTCATTACAAATGCTGCCAAAACACACACACACACACACACACACACACACACACACACACACACACACACACACACACACACACACTCTTATTAGCTACTTATAAATGAGGAAACAAATTACTTCACCTTCAAATAAGACAAAGGTTTAAAAAAACAACAACAACTAGACATGACCTATGTGTTAATTTCTTTGATTGTTCTATTTTGTCAAAATAAGAATGAATGGTTCTAATTAGAGAATGGGAGAAGGAACAACTGGTGTTTAAAATTTTTAAAGCATCAATGAGACATTTAAAATAATCTAGATAAGAACACGGGGGAGTGAACACTTGGCACCTCCCCAAATTGGATCCCTAGCAGGAGGAGCTGGGCCTGGCGATTTATGGCTTGTGTCACTGGGCAAGTTCTCTAAGGGTCTCAGTTTCCTCATTTCTAAATCAACCAATCTGCACTCATCTAGTTAATTAGGTATCTATTGCGTGCCGGTCTACCAATTTGCCGAGGCTACAAAGACAAAACAGTTTCTGCCCATAAGCTGTCAACCTGTGAAACACATACTGCAAAATAAGAGGAATCTGGGGGGCGAGGGGAGACCGGGGGAAATAAAGAGGTCAGAGCAGATCTGAAGACAACAGGGGCTTCGGGCGGAGACGCTTGGGGATACCGAGAAAGAAGAGCCAGATCCGATACCAAGAAGGGGCAGGGGACTCTTAAGGTGGGGGAGGGGCACCGGCGGCCTGGGGAATGGGGAAAAGTAGGAGAGTTAGAAGGGAATGGAACCGAGGGCTCTAACAAGTTGAGGGCATGTCTTTTCGGTGACAGATCGCGCAGAAAAGGGAAGAGCGCTGGTCCAGCTGACCGGCCGCAAGGCTCCCCTCCAAGCTCTAAAGGCAAGTCCAGTCACATCTAGTCACCATATCCCAAGTTCACAGCATCCGAGGCTCCTGCAGCCCCCCCCCCCCGCCCAACTCAAGAAGGGGAGGGAGAGCGAATGAGAGGTTCGCCGGCCCCCTCCTATCCCCCGCCCCAGAGGTCTGCAGCACCGCGCACTCTGCCTGGACGCTACACCATATTTGCACGCTGCCCTTCACATCCCCCCACTCCCTGATCAGACTGGGGGCTCCTCGAGGGCAGAGACCACATTTTCGTCTTTCTTTGCATCGACCCCGGCATTCAGCTCAGTACCTGGCACGCATGAGGCGCTTAATTATTGCCGAGTCAAAACTAACATGCCCAAAGCACCAGAGCAGCTCGCGGGCAGGAGGTGCTGATAACGCGGGCGGCTAGGAGCCCAGGCCCTCGGCCGCCCCCTCCCCCGCCCCCCGCGGGCCGCGCGTCGCACTCACCGCACAGCATGAAGAGCAGAACGCAGAGCAGCGTAGCTACGATCACCAGCAGGGTCAGCCCCACGCTCTGCCACATTTTGGAGAGTGAGGGGGTTAGAGGGAGGACGGGAAACGCACACAGCTGGAGGGAGGGCGGACGGAGGACAAGCCCGTGTCCCAACTCTCTTCGCCTTTCTCAGGGGCTGCTATTCCTCCGCATGGAGCCGCGGGATGGCATGAGGACCAACAGCTTCCTCAGCAGCGCCCTCTATGGGGCGGGCAGCTACTGCTCCGAGGCGGGGCTGGAGGAGGAGCCGGGGAGGTTAAAGAATAATCGAGTCTTCGGGCTGGGGTGGTCCGCAGCCAAGTCGGGAGCGCTGAGGAGCAGGGCAGGAGGGTGAGCGGAAGGTAGCTTTAGCGCCCCCTACCCCCTGATCGCTTCGGTGAGTCCGGGACCCCGCGCCGCGGGGGGTCATTGGCCTGACGCTCTTCCATGGCTGCCGGGTTAAGCACTGCGGGTAGCGATCAGCGTGCGAGGATGAGGGATGGAAAGGGCCCCAAAGCAAAGAAGGAGATAGCGGCCGTTACCCGCCGCCCCGCAGCTGCTCGGGCAGCTCCTGATCCTCTGGGGGCTGCCGTAGCTTTTCCACTCCGCTCCCCCTCGCGGCGGCTCGGGACAGCGTCAGAGCGCTTCCCTTACCCCCTTCCCCGTTGCACTGACATCTGGGAGATGAAGTTCGCTGCTGAGGCAGAAGGATGGCCGAGACGTGTGGGAGACTACAACCCCCATAGGGCACCGCGGGGCTCACAGCTCATCCTTCTCCTCCCCCGCCCCGCTTATCTGCGTTTTAGTGTCCTACGTCTCCTGCTCTCGCTCTCGCTCTCTCCCTGAGACTCCCAATGTTTTCTGAAGGCTGGAGCTGCGCGTGGTCTAGTGCCCTACTTGTTGGCCATTAGCGAAACCCAGACTTACAGTCTGATTAATACACCCAATTCCCAACACTCTGCTTCGTGACTGGGGAGAAAAACGGCTTCCCAACTGCTCCAGCTACTGCCTGGGACGGACGTGAAGTTCTTAGCTGTGAAGACAGGATTTGCACTCACGTCTCTGCCAGCCGGGAAATTTGTTAATATCAGGGAATGCCCTCTCCTCCCCTGCGGACAGCTGGAATGGAGTTGGTGTATTTCGGCAGTCGGTGCCCGTGTGGGTGAATTGAGGGCAGAAGTATTTGTTCTGTGTCCTAAATTCACCTCTTGTGAGCTGTCCTATGTCCTGCCGGCGGCCCGGCGCTTTTCTGGGACACCGAGCAGCATTTTAAAACAAAACAAAAAACCACCTCGAGTTGGGTAACAGCCTCTAAAAACGAATCCAACCTGTCCCTGAGTAAAAATCCCCTCTATGGCAAGGGGTCATTCAATTTGCATTGTAAGACCTTTAGTACGTTCTCTACCTCCCAAGACACCCTGTTCCACTTTGAGATAGTTCGATTTACTGGAGTTTTGTTTTGGTTTTTTCCCCTTCTGGATACCAAATCTAAATGGACATCTGCACCTTCCACTCCCTGATCATTTTTTCTTCTAGAGTGAAACAGAATACATTTTCGTTTACATAACAACTATTTAAATATTTGAAGAGGGCTCCCCCATCCCTCTTCTACCACTGCATTAAACAAGCGTTATGTGATGTCAGATGTCTGATGGACAGACATTTGGTATTTGACCTTTCTCTTAGGATGATGAGTATTATGAGAGATAGATGATGGAGAGTGCATTTCAAGCATACAGAAGAAAAACAAAGATAGGCTTTAAATGGTCCCAATTTATCTTGAATGAAGAGAGAGAGAAAGGAAGGGCTAGGCAAGCAGAGTGGGTTCTTCAACCCTATTCTCCCTCCTGTCAACATGATTTTCCAGGCTACCTTCTCAATTTACTTGGAATTTCTTGCTTCATTATAGCAAAGAATGAGAAAGGAAAGGGATAAGAAAGCATAAAACTGAGGCATCTATGCCATTAAAATCCAGGATCTGTACAGCTTCAAGGCATTCAAAAGCCTTTTCACATCTTTTATTATTTTTTGTCTCATTTTTCCAACTAGATTGTAAACTTCAGTGAGGATAAGTACTATTTATCTTAGCAGAAACTATCATGGTTCTATGTACCAAAACTTCTTAAACCACGGATCCCAAATCTGTATGAATAGTGTAACTGAAGTGAGGGCCTCAAAAAATTTGGCAACAGTAAAATATCAAATATCCCACCAAGATTTAATTCTTTATGTAAAAATAAACAAGCATATCCAACTCATTATCATTTAAATTTGCTTTCTTTAATAAATGATAAAAAATTCCATGTGTACCAAGGAATTGCTTTAAATTTTTTTTTTTTTTTGTTATCAGTAAATGTTTGATTTACATACCCATTTTAAAATTTCTTGGGCAACAAGGGTTCCCTAGTGGAAAAATTTTAAGAGGCCCTGCTATTTACAATAAAGACTGAAATAAACCAGTTAAATGACTTAGTGATCTTTCTCTAAGAGAAAGGTCAATAAGGTCAACTTAGCCTGTTGTCATATTTTTTAGGAAAAAGGCTGGCACACTAGTGTACTTAAAGGACACTTATTATATGAGAATAGTGCCTGGAATATCTGGGGTTTTAATTCCTTTTTGAGAAATTACGACATGGTAAAATAAAGTGCTAATCTTAGAATTAGGAAGATCTAAGGGCAGATATCATCAATTAATACTCAAAGTACTGGCTCTCTAACCCTGGGTTTAATTTATCCTTTCTAAACTTTAATTTCTTCTGTCTGGAAGGTTCATCAGAATGGGTAAGTCTTTTGTAAGGACTTTGATTTCCTCTTCCATTGAAGATTTCCCTCTCCCTACTTTAGCTCACCCTGCCCCTTTATTGAAATTATCTCCTTTGCTTCCTTTGTCCTGGTTTTCTTTCCTTCCCAATTGCTCTTGCTTCTTACTAAATTTTTTTCTTTCTATCCTCTCTTCCTCAAAAAGCCATTGTTATAACACCTCTGTGCTGATTATTGGATTATTTAAAATCCAGCCCTTCCGAATTTATGACCAGAGGAGAACTAGAGACCATTATTGATCACAAAATAGAAGATTTTGATTACATCAAACTAAAAAGTTTCTGTACCAACAATACTAATGCAAACAAGATTAGAAGGGAAGTAACAAATTGGGAAAATATTTTTAAAGTTAAAGGTTCTGATAAAGGCCTAATTTCCAAAATATATAGAGAACTGACCCTAATTTATAAGAAATCAAACCATTCTCCAATTGATAAATGGTCAAAGGATATGAACAGACAATTCTCAGATGATGAAATTGAAACTATTTCCACTCATATGAAAGAGTGTTCCAAATCACTACTGATCAGAGAAATGCAAATTAAGACAACTCTGAGATACCACTACACACCTGTCAGATTGGCTAAGATGACAGGAACAAATAATGATGAATGTTGGAGGGGCTGTGGGAAAACTGGGACACTGATGCATTGTTGGTGGAGTTGTGAAAGAATCCAGCCATTCTGGAGAGCAATTTGGAACTATGCCCAAAAAGTTGTCAAACTGTGCATACCCTTTGACCCAGCATTGCTGTTATTGGGATTATATCCCAAAGAAATACTAAAGAGCGGAAAGGGACCTGTATGTGCCAAAATGTTTGTGGCAGCTCTTTTTGTAGTGGCTAGAAACTGGAAGATGAATGGATGTCCATCAATTGGAGAATGGTTGGGTAAATTATGGTATAGGAAGGTTATGGAATATTATTGCTCTGTAAGAAATGACTAGCAGGAGGAATATAGAGAGGCTTGGAGAGACTTGCATGAACTGATGCTGAGTGAAATGAATAGAACCAGAAGATCGCTGTACACTTCAATGTTGTATGAGGATGTATTCTGATGGAAGTGGAAATCTTCAACATAAAGAAGATCCAACTTACTTCCAGTTGATCAATGATGGACAGAAATAACTACACCCAGAGAAGGAACACTGGGAAGTGAATGTAAATTGTTAGCACTACTGTCTATCTACCCAGGTTACTTATACCTTCAGAATCTAATACTTAATGTGCAACAAGAAAATGGTATTTACACACATATATTGTAACGGGTTTATATTGTAACATATGTAAAATGTATGGGATTGTCTGTCATCGGGGGGAGGGAGAGGAGGGAGGGGGGGATAATTTGGAAAAATGAATACAAGGGATAATATTATAAAAAAAAATTACTCATGCATATATACTGTGGGAAAAAAAAAATTCTAAAAGAAAAAAAAAATCCAGCCCTTCCAACTGCAGTTCACTCCTATATTTCCAAATGGCTAGTGATCACTTCTATTTAGATACTTTACTTACACAAACACAATTTATCCAGAGCAAAATTTAATCTACCTTCTCCCATGTTATCACCATTCTTCTCACAACCTTAACTTTTAAAAATAAAACCATGCTTGACCTTTATTCTCTTAATAAGGAGAGTGTATGCACCCACTGGCACTTTCTCAAAGAATTAAAGCCATATTCACAGTCCCTATCTATGTTTTTTTGTTTGTTTGTTTGTTTGTTTGTTTGTTTTTTTAATCCTTTCTAATTCTTGCTTACATTTTCCTTTGATTTCAAACATAGCATTAGAAATAAAAAGAAGTCCAGAAATGTGTCAAGAAACATTACAAGAAAGGTCTATAGACCACGGTAATTTATTGGATAAAGGGCAAAGAAGTGGGAAGGATCAAAGATGTTTTTCCTTTTAGCCTTTAAGAAATTTGTTTCTTCTCACTTTCATTCACCAGTTTCATTCCTGTAGATCCTGGAATAATGGTTTGTGGTCTGACTACTAAACCCTTGTAGCTGATATCTGGAAAGAATTCTGAGCAGCTTGGTAAACTATAAAGCTTTAAATTTAGAATTTAAAGAAACAGTATGGAAGGCTTGCCTTGAAATTAAAAATATGGGTTCATATCCTGCCTTTTATGACCATGGACAAGTAACTAGTTTAAGACAACTCTAAAATTAAGTTACAGCAGTTTTAGCATCTCAGAAACCACAGGTCATAACCACCATTCCACCTACCAAAAATAACTTAGAATATTTCAGTTACGTGAGGTGATTCAGGCCAGTTCCAATGGTCTTGTGATAGAGAGCTATCTGCACCCAGAGAGAGGACTGTGGGGACTGAATATGGATCACAATATAGGATTTTCACTTTTTTGTTGTTGTTTGTTTGCATTTTGTTTTCTTTCTCATTTTTTTCCTTTTTAATCTGATTTTTCTTGTGCAGCATGATAATTGTGGAAATATATATAGAAGAATTGCACATGTATTGGATTACTTGCCATCTGGGGGAGGGGTAGGGAGAGAAGGGAAGGAAAAAAATTTGCAACACAAAGTCTTGCAGGGAGTGAATGTTGAAAATTATATCTATATATCTATATCTATATATATATATAGAGAGAGAGAGAGATTTTAAATAAAAGGCTATAATTAAAAAATTACAAAAATAAAAAATACTTCTGTTACACAATATTTCTGTTACCGTATGTTTACACAAGCCCTTATGGAAATTATTTCCTTTTTTAAATGATAAGGTTGTAGTTTGTACTATGATAGATAAATTTGTGATGTTTCTAATGAGTTTTTCACAAAAGTTTGTAATATACCCTATATTATGTTAGGCCCAAAATTATCCAATCTACAATTAAAAAAAAAACTGAGGCAAAGCTCTGAACTAATCTCACTTTATTAAAGGGTTCATGGGCCCTCTAATGAAGTAGATTTCACATCTTCCTCATGATGTGAGATGCTCCTTCTTCTAGGGACTTAGTTTTATATGGTTTGATACCCAGACAATGCAGATAAAGCAAACTAAAATTTCAGAATTTCTTTGGTTGATAGACCTTACTGTTAATCTTCCAGCAGAGTCTGCACAAAACACAGAATTTCATTTGTTGACAAATGGGCTAATGAGCAGACTTTGACAAACCTATCCTGCCTTTTCAGGAGGTCCTGATGAGCACACCCATGGACTGGTAGATAGGAAGACCAAAAGCTGACAGGTAGGGTTCTTTATTGGTCAAATGTTCATGGGCATCCCCCCATGTTGGTCAATAGAGGAATGATAAAGAATGGAGGGTCAACAAAAATAGCTAGGGGACTTCCCATGTAAATGAGTCACTTCTGCTATGCTGGGCTTGGTTACCATAACAAGGAAAAACAAGGGTGGGGTCCTTTAGTTTCCCGAGATTAAGTAAGTAAATTTACAATCTACACTTCACAACTCTGGAGCCTAATATACCGAATTTACTCCAATGGAATTATATCAATCTGACTAATACTGATTGGAATAAAATAGAGGCCCTATAAAATAAAAATCCAATTTATCATTTATCATAATTATAGCCAATTTAATGAAGGTTTTATGAATATTTTTTAAGAATAAGTATTCAAAAATTTTGGAATTTTCTGGAAACTAGTATAGAATTACATACGGTAAGGTAAACAGACAAAACTGAAATTTAGACATTCTATTTCTTTTCACAGCTCATTCAATTTTGTCTATAGAATGTTATATCACTCCTCTCAGCAAAATGAAAGGTAACCAGGAGGAAAAAAATGCAGTTAATAAAAACAAAGCTCTGAATAGTGTCATGTTTCCCTTCTGCTTTAATAAGGATGAAATCTATGCCACAGGATTGGTATATCCCAGCAGCACTTCTCAGATTCCAATGGGAAAAATTAGGCTTTTCCAGTTCTCCATTTTCACTGATGAAATTTCTGGGAAAGTCTTACCTTTTCCTTTAAATGTATATTATTATAAAACTTGGATTCAAATCTTACCTCTGGCGGTAGAATTCTATCTCTGACGAAATTTCTGAGAAAGTCTTTGATCCAGTGACACCAACCCCCTAGCTGTTTGTTGTACACACCACCTCTCAGCTCCAGTCCTTCCCTCTGGCTGTCTTCTATAACTGGAATGTTCCCCCTCCTAGACTAAGAATCTCTCTGGCTTCAAATCCCAGCTAAAATTCCACCTTCTACAGAAGTACTTATGTAACCTTTACTTTAATTCCAGTGTCTTCCCTCTGTTATTTCCTGTTTATCCTGCATATAGTGTATATAGCTTAGTTTATAAATATTTATTTGCATGTCACACACACACTCTTTAGATTGTAAACTCCTTAACACAATGCCTGGCACATAGTGGATACCTAATAAGTATTTATTGAATTGAATTGATTAATTGAAAACTGAGGTTCAAATCAAACTGGTGTGACCTTGGGCAAGTAGCTTATCCTTCCTAACTCTTCATTTCCTCTTTTGAAAATGAGGAAATTGGACTAAATGATCTCTGAGGTAATTTTCTGTGATAATCCATGAGTTTAAGGACTAAGACTCCTTATGTCCATATGAATCAGAACAGGGGTAAACTTACCCATTGGATTGCCAGAAATGGGAGGAAAAACAAACCGAGTTGTTGAAAATGGCATGTTAAGCAATAAGCTTTTTCCTGAAGTATCAAATGCTATAAATTTCCACTTTACTTTGAAAGTCTAAGACTTTGTATGTGATTTAACTGAATTGAGGCAAGAAAAGTATGTCAGGGGAGTTGTTATAGGTATATTAGGATCAAATTAAAATCAGAAGCATGCTGTTGGGAGCACTCTTTACATACCGAGAGACTATGCACCTGGGCAAGAGGAGATTCCAGATCCATATAGGGGCACTTCATGTGATTAGGGGACAACCGAAACTTTGCCTGGTTTTGGGTTATAGACGCAGGGTTACTCAAATAAAGGGATCTGATCTCAGGAGTGTTGTTCCAGGATAAAGACTATAAGCTGAGAAGAACAGACCATAAGTTGAGAGGAACAAGTTGAGACGCAAACATTACTATGACTCCAACCCTAGCTGCAGAGCAGAGTCAATTCAAGCTTTTAACCTAATATAAAGCTTGCAAAAGAATAAGCAGAGTAGGAATCCCAGTCTAAAGGGGTTCTGTGATTATGTCACTCTGCACTAACAGAGCTTTCTACTTGGCCTAATTAAGTATCAGTTAAGGGATCAAATCTGATGTTCAGACCTCAATCCACCTTTTTTTGTTGATGTTGTTTATTTGCTTTATTTTTTTCCTTTTTTGTGTGTGTTTGGTTTTTTCCGTTTGACCTGATTTTTTTTTTTTTTTTGCTCAGCTTGATAAATATGGAAATATGTTTAGAAAACTTGTATATGTTTAACCTATATCAGATTGCTTGTTGTCTTGGGGTGAGGGAAAGGGGGAAGGAGGAGGAGAGGAAGAAAAATTTGGAACACAGTATTTTGCAAAAATGAAGGTTAAAAACTATTTTTGTATGTAAATTTTTCCCCAAATTTATTTTATTTAAAGAAACAGAGTAAGAAAAAAAAAAAGGAATACAAAACAAAATGAAACAAAACAAAAGAGAACATTGTCATGCAGACATCAGAGAGGATTTAAAATATATAACAACTACTAGTTCAAGAAAGTATATATATTAGTAGAAGCAATTATATTCATGAATGCCCATCTTTTCTTCCTTGTAAATTGTTATTTTGTTCTCCACTGTGTACTTTTATTTTTTTTTTAATTAAAGCTTTTTATTTTTCAAAACAGTGGACAATTCTTCAACATTAGCTCTTGCAAATTTTCTTATAAGATATTTAACATTCTATTTTTTCATTCTTTATAATCTGTTTTGTTATTTCTTGTTTGTCTCATAGTTTCATTGGCTTTACCCAGAAAAGAGTTATTTTCATCTTTAAGACTCTGCATCTCCTTTTCTAGTTGGTTGATTTTTTTTTTTTTCAAAATCTTGGGGTTTTTTGGGATAGTTTTTATTTAAATTTTTTTAAAAGCTTTTTATTTACAAAACATATGCATGGGTAATTTTTCAGCATTGACCCTTGCAAAATTTTCTGTTCCAATTATTTTCCTCCTTCCTCCTATCCTCTTCCCTAGATGGCAGGTAGTCCAATACATGTTAAATATGTTAAAATATATTGTTAAATCCAATATATGTATACATATTTATACAAGAAAAATCAGATCTAGAAAGAAAAAAAAGCCTAAGGAAAACAAAATGTAATCAAATAGCAACAGAAAGTGTGAAAATGCTGTTGTAGTCCATATTTAGTACCACAGATGGGGGTATGGCAAGTACAAACTTAAAATCTCAAAGATATCTCAAAGTGAAGAAGAGAAGCTTTATTAGAAGTGGATGATCACTCACTTCTCCAGAGAGAGGAGGCCAAGGTCATAGAAATTAGGGGTGATTATATAGTCATAATCCACAAAAATCCCATGACTCCCTTCCCCTTATCCATTTTTTTTCATAATCTTGTTTTTCTTAGATAGTTTAAAAAATTTTTTTATTAAAGCTTTTTATTTACAAAATATATGCATAGATAATTTTTCAACATTGACAATTGCAAAACTTTCTTGGAAATAGCAGCACAGGTTTGTTAAATTCAATAGCTTATTGCAGATATGTTTACCTAAGTTTATGGTGGTCAGTTTCACAAGGTTTACAAATGCTTGCAAGTGTGTTTGCCTAAATTTATGGCTTATGGTGATCATCAGCCTTACAAGGTTTACAAATGCTTACTTGAGCTAGTATGAGCATTCTATTATAAAGTTTGTACAAAGCATTTCATTTTCCAAACCCATCAGATTTTCAAAAACTAAATTTTGGTTGTAAATTCAATCTATCTTAGTTAATAATTTTACGAGAAACCACATAATCCCCCCCCCCCCCCCAATAAGGAGATTTATTTAGAAGTAAGTAATTCATTAAGCTAGCATTACCAAGGAGACTTAGTTTACCTCAGGCTTCCTCAATCAACAAATAGAGATAGCTAGTTTGGAGACTTCTTGAATATCTCCAGACCATTATATATATAGTCATGTTTTTCTTTAAGCAGTTAAATAAAGGTTCAGGAGGATGTGCTCTGTATCCAACAAACTCTCATGATAAAACTTAGCTAATCTTTTTAAAGACCAAAGAAAACATTTAATTTTGAGTGGCCATCACCAATTTTAAAAATTAGTTTCATTATATTCTATGTTTACCTTATGTTTCCCAAATGCTATTATTAAATACAAATGTTAGAAAGAACCCCAGGAGAAAAAAAAAAAGAGGTCCAAGAGATAATCGATATCCCAAAACACAACTTCCATAAGATCTTCATTTTAGCAGCTGGAAAAGAATTCACCAACTTAGAGTTTACCAAGACTTATCAAAAATAAGAAAAATATCTGGAATAGAACAAGTACCACGTACATGCTATGTGTCACATACATGCTAATGAATTTCTTTCCAGTTTAACCTGCTATCCTCTGTTACACAAGTTGTTTTTTTCTTACTATTAGAATCACACAAGTGAACTGTCATATATCTATTGAGCAACATATTGTCTTTGGAGAAAGCCACAGTAACTCTTGCCATTGTCATTTTTATAGTTTAAAACTCATGCATTGTTGTCATTTCACTGACCATTCTCATGACCTTCTGCCTCCTCCTTTTTAACTCATATCTCTGTATACTTACTATGATCATTCCTCACTTTCTCCCACTCTATTTCAATAGGCTTATAAATCTCTTCCACTCACTTCCAATTTGTGTAGGTTCTTATCTATTTAATCGTTGCTTAATTGTATATAACAATGCATTTATATTAGGTCTCTCTTAAGGTATGTATCTATATGCTATTTATCAATGTTAATATTTGTCTTGCTGTGTCTATGGCCTATATTAGATTTTTAAATTTGAGAGAATGTATTTTTATCTTATGCATAGGTTATTATACATTATAATTATAATGTGTATCAGTGTGGGTGAATGGCCATGTATATATTGATATTTTTGTTTACAGTAGTTATGGAAAAAGAATAATGATAGTATGCCCTTTTTATGGTTCATGACTAGCTTATTAAGGTCAGAGACAAATAGTTGATAGTAGCTGGTCCCATCTCAACCTTGTTCCTAGCTTGCAGGCTCTAAAACTCCGTCTCTGTTATGGTCTCATGCCATCAGCACCTAGAGCCTCCTCTAAAACATCCAAAGGATGCTTTAAATAGATTTTTGTAAAATCTGCCTCTTTTCCCATTGGTGATATTCTTAGAGCTTCCATTTTGTGATAAACCCAGGATGGCCTTTCCTTCATAGCCCTGAGCCTGATCTTGTGATATACCTTTTTTTTCTTCCTTCCCTTTCTCAACTCTATTTTATAGGGGGTGGGAATATACTGGCAAAGTATATCTAAAGGTACTTACAGCAGGGTGTTTTACTCATTGTAAATGGTGGGATAATGGTTCTCTAGTTAAACATATACTTAGTGTGATGTAATGATGTAATCACTCTAGTTGGCATATACTTAGTATGATATGGTGATGTAATAGTTCTACAAATGGCACATGCTCAGTGTGTTACAGTGATATAATGATACTGAGATATTTAAGAGCTGAGAGGACTGTGAACTAGTCTCAGACACAGACACAGAGAAGACTCCAGACTTCAGACTCCAGACTCCAAACTCCCCGACTCTGCACTTCATCCTTGACCAGCCTCATGGTAGCTCACTTGCCTTCATCACTTCACCTAAAGACCATGGCTCATCCAGAGAACTTTCAGAAAACTAGTCTGGACATTACACTATTTGTGTATTATCTTCCTACATTAGAATATAAATTCTTTAAGGGAAGGGATTTGTTATATATATATATATATATATATATATATATATATATATGTATATGTGTGTGTGTGTGTGTGTGTGTGTGTGTGTGTATTCCCAGCCCCCCTAGCACAGTTACTAAAACATTGTAAACTCTTAATAAATTTTTATTTCGTGATCAGCAGGATGTTTTCAGAAAGGCCTAAGAGGTTTACATAAACTCATGCTAAGTGAAGTGAGTAGAACCAAGAGAACATTGTACATGGCAAAGCAAGATTATATGCTGATCAATTCTGATGGACATGGCTCTTTTAAACAATGAGGTTTTTCAGGCCAGTTCCATTGGTTTTGTGGTAGAAAGGGCCATCTGCATCCAGTGAGAGGACTGTGGGACTGAACGTGGATAATAACATGGTATTTTCACTTTTTGTTGTTTGCTTGTTGTTTTCTTTCTCATTTTTTTCTTTTTGATCTGATTTTTCTTTTGCAGCATGATAATTGAGAAAATGTGTATAAACGAATTGCACATGTTAACATATATTGGATTACTTCTGGGGGGGAAGGGGAAGGGAGGGAGAAAAATATTGGAACACAGTTTTGCAAGGGTGAATGTTGAAAACTATCTATGCATGTGTTTTGAAAATAAAAAGTTTTATATAAAAAAACCCTAAAATAAATAGTCTTGTTTCTTCCTTTTCTAAGGCTTTTAATTATAATCTTACTAACTATCTCACTGGATTTTTTTTTTTTGTGAGCAAAATGTTTTATTACTTAAAGCATAATAGAAACATGAGGTTTTTAGTGTGTGAGACAGTGAGACCCAAATTAGAATCAAAGACTCTCAAAGTAAAAAATAAAAAAGGATTTATTATGATCTTTCTAGAAAGGGCAACTCCCAAGAGACAAGGTGTCATAGAAGAGTGCAAAGAACAAAGTGCAAAACACAAGATTAAATAGACCATAAACTCATAATTCCCACCCTTCCCCCTCTCCCCCTTGAGCTTTTCTCCCATTCAGACTTATACTCTAAACACAGAAATCCAACCCAAAAACAAAGGATACTAGTAAATAACAAACTCTTTATACTTCAAGTACTTAAATGCTATTTAAGAGGTAAGGGAATCAGGAAGAAATGTTCATCCAAGGCAATAAGAAACATGCAGCTTTTTGGCTATAGCTCAACTTGTTATTGCAAAGTCTCAAATCACAATTAGAGCATAGTTCAAGGCCACATTCCCATGAGAGATCTTCACTCAGTTTATTCCATTCATAATTATCAGTATTTAGAACATATATGTAAGCAACTTGTCTCTCTCATAAGAATGTAAGCTCTTTGTGATTAAAATTTGTTTCATTTATTGTATTTTTATCTCAGTGCCTAGCATAGAGTAGATCTTGAATAAATACTTACTTGTTTAATATTTAAAAATTTGCTGATATAAAATTTTTTTAAAAAAATATAAAAAACTAATTAGTGGGATATCTTTGCTAGTTTATTTGATCCTCCAAAGTTTCAGCTATACTTCCAAAGTAAAACCTGTTTATTCAAAATCTTACATGTAGCAATGACAATAGGAAAAAATTGAGTTTTCCCAGAATGTTGTAGCCTGTTGGTAAATGACAGAAAGCACTAAACTGCTGGGGGATCCAGACTGGGAGAAGGAAAAAAATTTTCTGAGAAGTGTTGGTAGAAACAACTATAGAGATATTGACTGCAGGTGGTGTTGAAATGTTATGAGAATGGAGGGGGCAAAGAACTTCATGGTCCAGTGAACTCAGTCTTCTCAGTAAAATCAGAGGCTAGGTCTATGCTCTAAGTGTCAGAAGTAGGGATGGAAAGGGGGAATACAGAGCAATAAGTTTGGAACAAATCCTGTGGGACACAAAATGGAAATCAATCATTCAACAAATATCTATGAAAAGTGACTACTATATTCAAGATTGTTCATTCTTCATTTGGAAGAGGACCAATGATGTGTCTGGGTGTGGTCTTGACATGCCTGTGAATTGTGGATAAGTGAGGTAGAATTGCACAATGTCATCAACCTTGGTTTCTTTTCCAGAGTCTCAAAAGTCTAGTGTCAAGACAAAAATCAGAACAACTAGTGGTGGCCGAATAGATTGGATGACTTTGGCATCTTCAGTGTTTGACTAAGCTTTAAGCTTTCCACAGTACCTGCTTCAGCTGTAACAAGAGTAGAGTAGAAAGATTTTTGAACAACAGCAAAGAATTAGCTGAGGGGGAATACTTTAAATTTGCAAAAACTAAAGTGTATGCATGTATGTGTGTTCGCATTTATTTACCATTTGCTATTATCAAGAAACATGTATATATGTGTGCAAAATATATATTTATGTAAATACATATGAGTCTAATAATGCATATATAGGATTTTATACATACATATACTGAGAGTAAACAAGTAGTTATTTTCACATGTGAGAGCACTACATTTCAAAGATGAATAATTTTTTAAAATTGAGATTGCTTTGTTTTTTTTTTTTTTAGTTAATAGTTTGTAAGCTATATTTGAGGTAAAATAATGAAAATAGTTTAAGAACTATTTTAAATATTTTAAACTTATTTTTTTAAACATTCATATAACCAATTCAGATACAATTCAGATATGGTCCATATACTATCAGATGATATAGGTAAAAAATTAAATCTGAATATGTATCTACCCCTAAATCATTAGTTTTAAAGTTGTGACATGTCATTGCCAAAGCATAGCTCTACGTTTCTATTAATGTCATAACTGTTGAGGTTGAGAAAAGGGACCCCAAAAGTTTGGGGTCACAGATTGGTACTGCAAGATATCTCAAAAGAATTTGCAGGCTTGAATCCATCTCCTAGTCAAAAGGAAAAGTTTATTGTAAGTAATGCCATTACAACGTGAGCAAAAAAGAAATTAGCAGAGAAATAGAAGAAAGCAAATATATTTATCCAACTTTCAATCAGATATGCTAATTCTATGGCCCATAGGTAGAAAGGTGAGCTCTCTAGAATTTGATTCTCCTTGACCAGAACATTACTGACAATGATTCTTGAGTGAGATAGACAGATGAAGCTTTCTTTCTCAAGGAGTCTATGAGACAAGGCCTATTACTCAGCCTGAAGATCAGGTCTTGGCCCAGGTTGCAGGAAGTCACATGACCCCTAAGCCTAGCCATCTCTAAAGGACAAGACTCAAGGTCAGTGACAGAAAGTGACATGAACCACAGGAAGCAAAAAACATTGGTGATCATTGATCAATGGTGGTTACTTCCTTTTTGTGCATCCAATGAAAAGGCTCGGATCTTTTGCTCTTTAATCAGCCTTCCTGTTTCTGGCTGTCAGGTAAAGGAGCACAAATTGGGAGCTGAGATGCTTCCCAGGTATGTTTGCACCTCTCCCTACAGGGACTAAATAAATGCCTTCTCTTTGTAGCTGAAGATGTCTCTGACTAATTAATTTGGGAAAGCAGGTCTAGCACCCATCCTACACAGGAGGAAGCCAAAATGAACAAAAATATGTTCAAGTCTGGTGTGAGGCTAATACATGTAAAAGTGCATTTGTAAGAGCATAGTCTTTTCAAATCAACAAGCTTAAGAAGTAAATTACCAAGACAGTAAGATTTCAGGATGGATCTTAATCAGACTTCCATTTACACATTGTGAAAAGGAAGCTCAGTTTTCAGAAGTGAGGGGATTTTTTATGCCCCTCTCAGGCCACATTTGCAGCTGTTGGAAACTTTCTGTGGTGAACAAATCCTTTTAAACTTAAGTTTATGATACATTTAAGTGGTTCATTTACATATAAAAAGGCCAGCAGCAACAATAGATTTGCTCCCTAGGGCATTGATTCCTTTCCTATTTTTTTCCCAGTCATTCATTTGTAGACTAACTGAATAGCCTTAGAGTTTATTTTTTTTATTAAAGCTTTTTATTTTCAAAACATATGCATAGGTAATTTTTAGCATTCACCCTCACCAAACCCTGTGTCCCAAATTTTTTCCCTTCATTCCCCCCATCCTTTCCTCTAGACAGTAAGTAATCCAATAAACATGTGCAATTCCTCTACACATATTTTCACAATTATCATGTTGCAAAAGAAAACTCAGATCAAAAAGGAAAAAATTAAGAAAGAAAACAAAAAGCAAGCAAACAACAACAAAACAAGTGAAAGTACTATGTTGTGATTTACTCAGTCCCCACAGTCCTCTCTCTGGATGCAGCTGACTCTCCATCACAAGGCCATTGGAACTGGTTTGAATCACCTCACTGTTCAAAAGAGATAGCTCTTTTGAATTCATCAGAATTGATCATCCTTTAATCTTGCTGTGTACTGTGATCTTCTGGTTCTGCTCATTTCACTTAGCATTGAAGGGGGAAGGAAACTATTCCCTTTACTGAAGTTGATTTCCTTTAAGAAACTGCATTTCTTTTTGATCTGTGATCCCTTTGGAGTTTCAGCCCCTCCTACAGAAGGCATATGCCCCCAGATAAGTTATCTTTACAGGATGCCAGAGCTTTTGATTCAATTAGAAATCCTGGTCAAAAAGCACCCCTTTGAAATGTTGTTAATTCCAATAGGAGATCCAGGCTGAAAACTGATAAGAATCTAAGCCTGGGAACCTCAGCTACAGAAGCCCCAAGACTCCTTAAAAAGGGCAATATCTGTACTAGCTCCTTGCAGAGGGCCTAAGATTGCTTAGCTTAACTAGCTGCTTAAGACCCTTCTGCCTGCTGAAAGCGTTTTCAATGCTAAATTCCATTTCCCTAATAGGTCTTTGCCTCTATAGAAGTCAGTCCCTTAGCAAACTGATTTCTGTCCAACTATAAACTTTCATTTTGGGAATAATTTGGGAATAAGTGAATTCTTTCACTTTTAAACCTGCAGTCAATTAAAGGGGATATTTAACAGCTCTCTTCTTGCCACTAACCTCAAGGCCACCAGGAACTGAGGGCATTCAAACCTCATCAGCGTCAGTTCCTGTAAGTCTCTCCAGGCCTCTCTGAAATCATCCTGCTGGTTGTTTCCTTATAGAACAATAATATTCCATAACATTCATGTACCACAACTTATTCAGCCATTTTCTAATTGATGGACATCCACATAGTCTTCAGTTCCCTGCTACAAAAACAGCTTCCACAAACATTTTTGCACATGTGGGTCCCTTTCCCTCCTTTAAGCTCTCTTTGGGTTACAAACCTATTAGAGACACTGCTGGATCAAAGGGTATGCACAGTTTGATAGCTCTTTAGGCTTGGTTCCATATAGCTCTCCAGAATGATAACTTTAATGACAGAATGCTATTGTGCTTTAAGAAATGACCACCAGGATGTTTTCAGAGAAACCTAGAAAGAATTACATGAAGTGATGCAAAGTCAAAGGAGTTTAAACAAGAGAAAACTGTACATAATAAAAATAATATTGTTTGATCTTTGCTGAAATTTTGATCTACTTTGTTTTCAATCTGGGCTGTTTTGTTTCTCTTTCTACAGCATTCTCAGGGCATACCATAATTATGCTAGATTTAATGCAGATACTTAATTGTCTTTATTCTACTGTAGTTCAGAACTCCCCAGATCAAGCAATTCATCTGTCTCAGACTCTTTGTACTATGGATTATAGACTCAAAGCACCATGCCTGACTCTCTTTTAATCTTTACTAAACAGGTACTAACATGCCCATCTTATAAATGAGAAAACTAAAGTTTTGCCATTACATCATTTCCCCAATTTTTTTTGTATTTAGTTTTTTGAGGAGGAAAGAAAAAAATAAATTAAGAAATATCACATCTATTTGAAGAGTACTTGTATAAAAGGATCAGCTTTTTCTTTGAAATGTTGCTATTCATTTCCTGAATTGAGCTTCATCCATTAGAGATTGGCTATTATGAATGGCACAGGCGGAGTCATAGAGGTCTATAGATATTCTAAGATGGCCATCTCTTGTTGGGTAAGGTTGGTTTGAAACTTGAGCTTAGCATGCATATGCTCAAGTGGGCCTAAGCAATTTTGTAGTTTACAATCAGGTTCTATTTTAGTTTTTTGGCCTAATTGTACTAATGCTGGGAGATAGATTGCTGGATGGTGAATGACATTTGGAGAGGGTTTAATATGAAAAAGACATTAAATTTCTCATTCATTTTCAGCTTTTCTTTTGGCAAAGTTACTAACAAATAATGGTGTTCCATTTGAGTATCATATAGTGATTCCCCCAGTTATTGGAAGAGGAATGCATTGTAAATCCTAAGATATTATAGAAATAAAAGTTTTATCATTTTGGGTTATTTTCTTAATAAATCACATTTCTCTAAGAGGAAGCATAGGCTCATAGCTTTAGAGCTAGAAAGGATGTTAGAAATCACCTAGTTCAACCCCTTTATTTTACAAATAAGCAAACTGAGGATTTAAGGTGACATGGATAGTACATAACAGAATAGGAATTCAAACCCAGGTCCTTGGATTACGAATGCAACACTTTAGGTAGAACTTCTCTTCATCCCATTGCTAGTTGAAAAAGTGACTTAATGCTGAACTTTTAAACAAAACTCTTAAGTGCTTATATTTTGAAAGTCAGCCTAGAAAAAGGACTTGTGAGATATATGTCCATGTACAACATGTATTTCAGCAAAGGGGGCTAACATGAAGACTGGGCAAAGTTTATTGAACTAAAGCGATAACTCCTGCACAGGAAAGCTAGTTTACAGAAATTGGAATTACAAAAGTCACCAGAAGCATGGGAAATGTTTAAATAAATAAGCCTAAAAATGATGTCATCTTTTGCAGAATATGTCAAAGAGGATATGAGGTATGATCAGCCTATGGTTTATAGATGAGATAAATTGTATTAGTGTTTGGTTTTACAAACTCTTGTCTCTGTCTACATAGACGGTCTCTTTGGGTTAGTGTAGCCTTATGAATTTACATTAAATAATATAAACATTAAATCTAAATGGGCAACCAGTACATCACCATACTAAGTACTAAGTATATACTTAAATATGAGTACCTTGCTGACCTTGATTTAAATACACCTTTTCAGAGTTCTGGCCCTATATACTAGCTGGGCAAATCACTTACCCCCAATTGCCTCAGCAAAAAAAAAAAAAAAGAAAAGAAAAGAAAAGAAACAGTTCATCTTCCAACTGAATCTTTTCTGACCTAAGAGCATAAAATCAAAAAGAGAAGTTAATCCCAAAGAATTTACTCTTGCTTATGAAGTCCCTGATATGGAACTAGACTTCAATTTTCAGTAATATAAGGAATTCTAAGTGGGGAAATACCTTCTGTCAATACAAATCAATCTCTTCTCATAATCTTTGAATGCTCCCAGAGGCACTGAAAGAGTGACATTGTCAGTGTTTCAGAGATTTGAACCTGTTTTCTTTATTCCAGCAACAGCTTTCTCTCTTAAATTTTTTCCCCACTTTAATCAAAAGATATGTCTCCTCAATTATATTTTATTTAGGCTAACATTAAAACTAGCTTGCAGTTCTACAATATGATAGATATGAAAGGAAAGATGAACAAAAGGCATTTATGGAAAAGATGAATCCAGGTTGAGATTTACATTTTTTTATATGAATCTACACAGAAAATTATATTTTTAAAAAATTTAATGACCTGGGGATACTTTTTTCCTTTCACTTATAAAAAGTACAATAGCATGTTTTTCTAATTTAGAAAAAAAACATTTAAGAAGAAAATGTGGAAATATTTCAGTGTCTATATTCTAGAAAGAGGAGTACACACACAGGGTAATAATAGAACAGCTTAAAATAAATCTCAGTTTGCAGCTAAAAGTTTAAATGATAGCTTATCTCCTATAGTGAGAATTATACCTTGCCAAGAACAAGATAGAATTGTGATCAACATGTAATCAGAGAGCTTCAAAATGATGATCCCAAGAACTGCAGAATTTGCAGGTCTGAGGCCAAGTTAGAGTTAGCAATGGGGTGAAAATTCACATTTGTTTAGAGCATATTTTCATATGATTATAAATTGTTTTTATTACTTCTTTGGAAAACAGTTATCACACTATACAAAGAAAATAATAGGATTTTGTTGTTGATTTCATCTAGGTTTACATAAAGGCTGTTGCCACTAGGTGGCCCCCTTGTATGTGGGACCTACCTACCCTGCCCTTTACTTCCTCCCCATTCCTCTACCATTTAGTTTAAGTGCCCTTGGATGAAATTCCCTGGGGTTTCATTGTACCTTGGATAAAAGGTCTGAGATACATGCTCCTGCAGATATTGGAATGCTGACTGTTTTCTCTCTGTTTACATAGAAGAAGGAAGGGAATAATCAAATATATCCATCCCTTCATGCTGGTCTTCAGAGGAGAGATATTAGACTGACTGCCAAACTGAAGGTTTACAGAGCTGCTGTGCTGATCTTATTGCTATATGCCTGTGATACCTGGACAGCATACCAGGGCCATGCCAGGAAACTGAATTTCTTTCATTTGAATTGTCTTAGGAAGATTCCAAAGATCACCTAGCAAGATAAGGTACCAAATCCTGAGGTCCTTTCCTGAACTAAACTGCCAAGCATTTCAAAATTTACTGCACAAAGCACAATTCTGTGAAGCTGGCCATATTGTTCAAATGCCAAATGTACACTTGGTAAAAAAAAAAAAAAAATATATATATATATATATATATATATATATGCATATATATATATTATGGAGAATTCACACAGGGTAAGCATTTATAAGGTGATCAGAAAAAGCTATGCAAGAACACTCTCAAGGTCTCTCTTAAGAACTTTAGAATTGATTATATGACATGGGAGACACTAGTACAGGCACTCCCAACATGGAGTGCCCTCAGAAGAGAAGCTGCTGTGTTCTATGAGCAAAGCAGAATTGAATTAGACCCAAGGAAATGCAAAATATGCAAAATTAGAAAAGCCACCCCAACTTGTCTGTAGTAAGATCAGTATTCCAGTCCATTGGACTCTAGACCCAACTTTGTCCTTTATTATCGATAACAGACTAGAAAACTTCTTTGGGCTTCAATTTCCTTATCTGAGAAATAAGAAATTTGGACTAAATGTTTCATTAAATCTGTAATGCTATGATTTTTTGAGATGGAAATTACTATGTACAGGAAGGTAAGCTACATCCTAAAATCAGCAAATCTGAAATCATGTCATCTGTGAAAGAAAATTCCACTTACTTTTGAATTCTTACAAACAATATCTATCATAGTTGATAGATAAAATAACAAGGGAAAAGATCTAGTACATGAGCAGAGTAATTCAACATTCTTATGAGAAGTGACTGAGAAGGCTGATTTAGGGAGAATTATGACATAGAATATCATCATTCTCCAAACATGTTGGAGAGACTGTTCAACAAGTATAAACATGCTATAATTTATTTTGATATGATTAGGAAAAGCTTTTTTCATTTGACTATGCAGTGGAATTGGAGGCATTTTCAAAATGGCTGAGACACCTTCAGCCTAGTCTCTTTCCCTCATTATCTTTATCTATGTTTCCCCATGGAAGACTTCAGAAATGCCTGACTCAGATTATCTGGTGAGAGACAATGCTGCAAGCAAAGAGACCTTGGAGTCTTTTCAATTCAACAAGTATTTATCAAATGCTGTTTGTCTTCCTAATTTTATTTCATTTAGGCTAACATTAAAAGTAGCTTGTAATTCTACAATATGAAAGATATGAAAGAAAAGATGAACAAAAATCATTCCTGAGAATATAAAAACAAAAATGAAAAACAGTTTCTACATTTCTGCAGGAAAGATACAACACATTCACACATGACTAAATGCAGGATAATTGGAGGAGGGAAGGAAAAGGTGAAAGGGAATGGTTTCCCTCCCATGGGAGAGTCCTTAGTTGAACCTAGAAACAAAAGTGAGGGATCTACCAAATGAATATTGAAAGGGAAGTATATTTGAGATAAAGGGTAGAGATTGCAGGATGGGAGTGGAATAGCCTTTACAAAGCAGTAGAGGAGAGAGATGTCACAGTAAATTTCAGTAATCAGCAAAGAGATCAGTTTGGCTGGAAGAAAAAGTGTCTGAGGGAGAATAATATTAGATATGTGTTATATATGTGTATATGTGTGTGTGTATGTGAACTAGACTATAAATAGTATTAAAAACCAACCTGAAGAGTTATTTTATTTATCCAGGATTTTATTTTTTTAATGCCACAATTCTTTGAGATGAAAAGTGGCAATCATTCAATGCGATAGTAAGCAGCATCCTAAGAAAGGAAGATTTAAATTTCTGTTTTCCATTAACTTTTAGTTAGGCAATGACATTTATTAAGTATCTACTATATACTAGGCTCTACACTAAGAGCAGAGGATACAAAAAGAGAAAAAATAAGCTAACTTTTAAATGGTTTTAATGAATTTTTAAATCAAATTTACAATCTTAATTATGAAAGTAAAATACTTTTTTAATATTACTCAAGTAACCTAAGATGATTTATTTAGTACCCTTAAATAACCTAAAAATTCTTGAGTAAAGGAGAGATATAGACTTGTGCTCTAGAAATATTTTTCCACCCCCCCTGAGGCTGGGGTTAAATGACTTGCCCAGGGTCACACAGCTAGGAAGTGTTAAGTGTCTGAGATCAGATTTGAACTCTGGTCCTCCTGAATTCAGGGCTGGTGCTCTATCCACTGCGCCACCTAGCTGCCCCATGCTCTAGAAATATTGATAATTGTATGGAGGGTGGGTTAGAAAGCGGAGAAACTTGAAGCAAGGAAACTAATAATACCTAACATTTATGTATGACTTTAAAGTTTGCAAAGGACTTTACAAGTATTTAATTTTATCCTCACAATAACCCTGGGAGGTTAAGTACTATTATCATCCTCATTTTACAAATAAGAAAACTAAGGCAAAGAGAGATTAAATGATTTATAGGGCAAATATCACATGGCTAGAAAGAATCTCAGACTGGATTTGAACTCAGATTTTCCTGACTCCCAGGCAAGTACACTATCCATCATTCCACCTAGCTATTATTAATTAGGAGTCTATTGCAATAGTCCAAATAAGAAGTGAGTTGAACCTGAACTTAATTGGTAGGCCCATATGAGTGGAGAACAGGAAGTGGATGCTATGGAAGTAGAATTAATAAGACTTGGCAACTTATTGGCCATTGTAGGAAAGAAGGAGAGTTGTGTTGAAGATGATTGAGGTTTCACATTTGAATGACTGGAAGGATGGTGGTTTCCTCAATAGAACTAGGCACACAGCTATTTCTAAGCTTTACTTATCTATGTCCAATTGCTACTTCTTCCTTAAGACAGTGATGTCAAACTCAAATACAAGAAAAGTCATGATCTATAAATAAGGATCTCTGCTGCCCTCATGCTAACTTAGAAAACAATATATTAATATTATGTGCTTTATTGTATTTTATATACTTTGGTTAAATAGTTTCTAAATACATTCTTGTTCCAGGGAGGGCCCTAGATAGGTGGCCTGGATGTTTGATATTTTTATCTTAAGATATAGTTTATTTCATTTTTGTGTACAATTATTTCAATTTTGTGTCCTGATTAGTAGAAATGATGAATCCCATTAAATGTCTACATTATTTGTATCTGCATTGAAATTTCCATTGGGCAGGAGTCAATCTCCTTATTTTACATAATTATAACTTCAAACAGTATGATTTCAAATACATTCAACCACTTTTAATGATCCATTATTTAACCCAGGAACTATAGGAACAAAATTACAAAGAACTCATACAAAGTTCGATCTAAACAACTGGAAAAATATCAATTGTTCATGGGTAGGCTAAGCTAATATAATAAAAATGACAACTCTACCTAAATTGGTTTACTTGTTCAGTGCCATACTAAATCCCCCAAAATTATTTTATACATCTAGAAAAAACAATAACAAAATTCATCTGGAAGAACAAAAAACTAAGAATATCAAGGGAATTAAGGAAAAAAAATACAAAGGATGGTGGCCTAGCAATACACAGACCTAAACCTCTATTATAAAACAGCAGTCATCAAAACTATTTGGTACTAAGAAATAGAGTGGTGGAATAGATTAAATACACATGACACAATAATCAAGTGCTATAGTAATCTAGTATTTGATAACCCCTCAAACTCCAGCTTCTGGAATACAAGCTCATTACTTGACAAACAAAAAAAAATGCAGGGAACACTTGAAATAATATATGAGAAATTTGACATAGACCTATGATCCTTGTGGATTGGGAATGAAGCATAGACACCACCCCATATCAAATAAGGTCAAAATGGGTACATGATTTGGGCATAAAAGGTGATACCAAAAGCAAATTTGAGAACAAGGGATAATTTACCTATCAGATTTTTGGAGAAGGAAAGAATTTATGACCAAAGAAGAATGTAGAACATTTTGAAATGCAAAATGTACAACTTTTATTACATTAAACTAAAAAGATTTTACACAAATAAAACCAACACAAACAAGATTAAAAGGGAAGTACAAAGCTGGGAAAATTTTTTTTAAATCAATGTTTTTTGTAAAGGCCTTATTTCTAAAAAATATAAAAAACTGTGTCAAATTTATAAAAATACAAGTCATTCCCCAATTGATAAATGATCAAAGGATATGAACAGACAATTCTCAGATAAGGAAATTAAACCATCTATAGTCATATAAAAATGATTGGTAATAGCCAATCTCCTTATTTTACATAATTATAATTTCAAAAAATATGATTTCAAATACATTCAACCACTTTTATTGATTCATTATTTGACCCACAAACTTTATGAATATAATACAAAGGAGTTCTCACACAAAGTCTGATCTAAACAATTGGAAAAATATCAATTGCTCATGGGTAGACCAAGCTAATATAATAAAAAGGACAATTCTATCTAAATTGGTCTACTTGTTCAGTGTCATACCAATAAAACTGCCAAAAAATTATTTTATAGAGCTAGAAAAAACAATAACAAAATTAATCTGGAAGAACAAAAGGTCAAGAATATCAAGGGAATTAGTGAAAAAAGTGCAAAGGTCTAGCAATACCAGACCTAAAATTCTATTATAAAGCAGCAGTCATCAATGCCATGTGATACTAGCTAAGAAATAGTGGTAGACTAGTAGAATACTGATCACTATTAATTAGAGAAATGCAAATTAAAACAACTCTGAGATACTACCTCATACCTCTCAGATTGGCTAAGATGACAGGAAAATATAATGATAAATGTTGGAGGAAATGTGGGAAAGTTGGGACAGTAATTAATGCATTGATGGTGAAATTGTGAAATGATCTCAGCAATTTGTAACTATGAGCAAAGCACTACAAAACTATGCATACTCTTTGATCCAGCAGCCACTACTGAGTCTATATCCCAAAGAAATCATAAAGAAGGGGATGTTGTGATACGGGAGCCATCTGCCAGTGGCTGCTGGAGGTCTAATTCAGACCTGTAGAATGGATCTCTTTATGTGAGAGGCTAAGGATAATACAAAGAGACTGAGAGGCAGTTGTGTTCTCTAATCTCTCTCCCTCTACCCTCTTGCTTCCCAATCCAGAAGGAACATCTGCATAAGTAAAGACTGCTATGCAATTCCTTCAAGTGTTATGATTCACAGCTGTGGAGGCTTTCTGAGAATTGACCAGCCCCTTCACTTAGGTATGGTCCTTAACAGACCTACATGTACAAAAATGTTTGTAGCAGTTCTTTTTGTGGTGGCAAAGAACTGGAAAATGAATAGATGACCATTAATTGGAAAATGGCTGACTAAGTTAGGGTATATGAAAGTAATAAAATATTATTGTTCTATAAAAAATAATGAACAACCTGATATTAGGAAGACTTAGAAAAATTTACATGAACTGATGATGAGCAAACAAGCAGAACCAGGAATATAGTGTACCTAGAAACCACAAGATTGTGCAATAATCAACTATGAAAGAGTAGTTTCTTCCCAGTGGTTCAGTGGTCCAAGGTTATCCCAATAAACTCTAGAGAGAAAACACCATCTGCATCCAGAAAGAGAACTATGGATATTGAATATAAATCAACACATGCTATGTTCACTTTTTTTCTCTTTTTTTTTCTTCTGTTGTGGTTTTTCCCTTTTATTTTATTTTTTTCTCTGCTAACATGATTCATAAAGAAATGTATATTTTAAAAGTTACATAGGTGGGAGGGGAAATGATCCATTATTTGCAATAATCAGGACTTTGTTATGCATTCTTTCCATCTCATAATACCTAGCATGAAACTATTTATGGCACATTGTTATGTCAGTATAGTATATTCTGGTATATAAGAAACACTGGTATGTTTTTTTTTTTTCTGAATCACCTGCATACCTTTTACTTGATTCCAAACCATATTTTCTAACATAGATTTCACTGTTCTCACACTTGAATTGAGTATTAATTTCAATGTCGACTCACTTTGAAGTGTGTTGTCAAGCTCTTCACAACTTCTCTATATATTCATTCTCTGTAGCAGACCTTCTATAGGTTTTCTATATTCAATCAAGCAAAACATATTACTATATTAGTCATATTATGAAGACAGAGACCCAAATGAAAAAAAACAAAACAACACAACATATACATACAAAGTAAAAAAAAATAGTATGCTCCAATCTGCAGTCAGATTCCATCAATTCTTTTTCTGGAGATACTTTGGAATTGTTTTCTATTATTATCCTGCTGAGAATAGCTAAGTCATTCACACAGTGATGCTGTTACTATCTAAAATGCTCTCTCTGTTCTGTTCACTTTGCATCAGATCATATAAGTCTTCTGAGATTTTTATGAAATTATCTTGCTCATTTTTTATAGCACAATAGTATTCCATTATAATCACATGCCACAACGTGTTCAATTATTACCCAATTGGTAGGCATCTCTTCATTTCCAATTCCTTGTCACTACAAAAGGAATGCTATAAAATTTTTCAAATTTTTATCCATTTAAAAATATCTTTGGGATATAGACCTAGAAATGATATTATTGGATCAAAGGGCATGCACAGTTTTATAGTCTTTTGGGTATCATTCCAAATTACTCTGCAGAATGGCTGAATTAGTTCACTACTTCAT
This sequence comes from Sminthopsis crassicaudata, assembly GCF_048593235.1. Lineage (NCBI taxonomy): Eukaryota > Metazoa > Chordata > Mammalia > Dasyuromorphia > Dasyuridae > Sminthopsis > Sminthopsis crassicaudata. The sequence goes on along the minus strand of NC_133617.1, from coordinate 173,087,397 downwards.
CAATAATGCATTATTGTACCAAATTTTCCACATTCTCTCCCACATTTATCATTTTCCTTTTCTGTCATATTAGCCAATCTGATAGGTATAAGATAGAACTTCAGAATTTTTTTAATTCACATTTTTCTAATCAAAAATGATTTAGAATTTTTATAGTGACTAGTAATTGTAAATTGAGAGGATGTCCATCAATTGGTGAATAACTAAACAAACTGTGGTATATTATTATGAAGGAATATTATTGTGCTATATAAGAAATGAAAGCAGAATGAGTTCAGGAAAAATCTGGGAAAATTTACATGAACTAATGCAAAGTGATATGAAACAAAAATCAGAACATTGTACACAATTACAGTAATATTGCATCCCTGTTTAACATCACAGTTGATGAACTGTGATTGACTTAGCTATTCTCAGCAGTGCAATGATCCAAAACAGGCCTACAGTACTCGTCATGGAAAATACTACTCATATCCAGAGAAAGAACTAATAGAGTCTGAATACATATTGAAGCATATTTTTATCTTTCTCTTTATTTTATTTATTTTTCTTTCTTTTATTCAGGTCTTCTTGTGCAAAATGACTATATGAAATATGTTTTGCATGATTGCACATAACCTATATCATATTGCTTACCATTTCAGAGAGAGGGGAGGAGAAGAAGGGTAGAGTGTGAACTTAAATTTTTAAAAAATGTTAAAAATTTGTTTTAAAATGCATTTGGTGAAAAAATAAAATATTGTTTAAAAAAAGAATGAGGCAGTGATGTGCCATTCCAGAAGGAAAAAAAATAAAAATTTACCAAAAAGAATATCTAACAAAAAATGGATTAATCTTAGGGGTGTAAACCTTAAAGAAATAAAGGTTTCTTGATCCACCCATTCTGGAGAACAATTTGGAACTATGCCCAAAGAGTTATAAAACTATACATACCTTTGATCCAACAGTGTCTCTACTGGGTCTCTATCTCAAAGAGATTATAAAAGAGAGAAAAAGATCCACATGTGCAAAAATGTGACAGCAGCAAGAAACTGGAAATTGAGTCTATGCCCATCAGTTGGGGAATGGTTGAATAAGTTAGAGTGTATAAATTATAATGGGTTATTATTATGCTATAAGAAATGACGAGCAGGGTAATTTCAAAAAAGCCTGGAAAGATTTACATGAACAGATGCTAAGTGAAGTGAACAGAATCAAGGGAACACCGTACACAGCAGGAACAAGAATGTGCAATGATTAGTTCTGATGGATGTGGCTCTTTTCAACAATGAAGTGATTCAAGCCAATTCCAAAAGAATTGTGATAGAAAGTGCCACCTGCATCCAGAGAGAACTATGGAGATTGAATGGATCAAAGCATAGTATTTTTATTTTTTTGTGGTAGTTGTTATTTTGTGGGGTTTTTTTCTTTCTCACTTTTTCCCCTTTTGATTTGATTTGAATACATGCAAAGATAGTTTTCAACCTTTACCTGTGCAAAATCTTATGTTCCAAATTTTTCTCCCTCTTCCTCTCTCCTACTCCCCCAAAATAGCAAGTAATCTGATGTTAAACATGTGTAATTCTTCTAAGCATATATTTATCATGTTGTGCAAGAAAAAAACTGGCATTTATATAGTGTTGACATTTATATGGCACTTTTATATGCAAAGCACTATATAAATGTGTGGATACACACACACACACACACACACACATGCAAGCTATCTCATTTGATATTCACCATAATCTTATGAGGTGGGAATCATTGTTTTTTCCATTTTTATAGATGAGGAATCTGAGGCAGACAGATGTTGAATGACTTATCCAACATCACACTACTAGTAAGACATCCAAGGAGAGTTAAAATCAGGTCTTCCTGACACTTTATACACAGGCTATCTAGCTGCCCAGGTGAGGAAACTCCCTGTATATAACCTATTATAATTTAAAGGGAACAAAGACATAAGACAATCAACTGAATCTTGTTTTCCTGACAAGGTGTGATATAATAGCATGTGTGAGGGACACCCATAGCTGGTAATCTCTTCCAGAACTAAAGTTCTAATCACAGTTAAGCCAAACTCATTCTAAATGCATCAAACGTGAGCAAGCTCTGTTAGTCAATTATTCAGCTAACACTTACTGAGCATCTACTATGCACCAGACACTGTGCTAAGTGCTGGGAATGCAAATATAAAAAAAAAAAAAAAAAAAAAAGGAAGGGGGAGACGACACAACAAAAAGATAGAAAGGGATAAGGGTGTAATATATGCTGGAAAACTCATAGACTGAAATTGATGTAGCAAGGGAAGAAGGGATATTCTGAACTTAGCTCCTTCCTTAAATGAAAGCTTTGGAATTCATAGCTCTACCTTTCATTCAGAGGAACAGAGGATGGTGATAATATAGAGCCCCAAGGCTGATGAGGTCCTGCAGGACAGCGAGGTTTTCCCAAGAATGAGCTTCCTAGGGCAGAATGGAGAAATCAGAGAAATTCTGAAGTAGGCCAGCCAAGGAAAAAATGATGAGACAATTCTGAGTTGAGTTTGCTACTTAATTGAAAGGATAAGCTTTATAAGGATATACACATGCAGGGTTGAGTAGGTTTCTTTTAGCTCATTATTATGGACTTAGTTTTTCCAATTGTTTCTATCTATGTGATTTCTTCCTCCCCTTTTTTCTGTGGAAGAAGTGTGGTCTGATTAGATTTTTTGTGACACCCCACTCTTCCCCCATTCAATGTGGGGATAGGGGAAGGGAGAGAAAAAATTCCTTTAAATAAAATTAAATTAATTAAAAATTGAGTTTACATATAAAGGATTTTATGACAAGTTATGCATATATGAATATCATTATATTAGAATCAATAATTAGACCACTATATATATAGTGTGATTCTTCATACAAAGGGATTTCATATAAATCTGGACATTAAGAGATAAAAAAGAAATAAAAAATATAGTCCTTAAAGATCAATTTGAAATTCCTTATTTCTCTAAAAGGAAAAAACAGGTCTTGAAAAGTATTATGCATTTAACACCATATACCAAGATAAGATCAAAATGGGTCCATGATTTAGGCATAAAGAATGAGATCATAAAGAGATTAGAGGAACAGAGGATAGTCTATCTCTCAGACCTGTGGAGGAGGAAGGAATTTATAACTAGAGAAGAACTAGAGATCATTATTTATCACAAAATAGAAGATTTTGATTACATCAAACTAAAAAGTTTCTGTACAAACAATACTAATTCAGACAAAATTAGAAGGGAAGTAACAAATTGGGAAAATATTTTTATAGTTAAAGGTTCTGATAAAGGTCTCATTTCCAAAATATATAGAGAATTGATCCTAATTTATAAGAAATCAAACCATTCTCCAATTGATAAATAGTCAAAGGATATGAACAGACAATTCTCAGATGATGAAATTGAAACTATATCCACTCATATGAAAGTGTTCCAAATCACTACTGATCAGAGAAATGCAAATTAAGACAACTCTGAGATACCACTACACACCTGTCAGATTGGCTAAGATGACAGGAACAAATAACGATGAATGTTGGAGGGGCTGTGGGAAAACTGGGACACTGATGCATTGTTGGTGGAGTTGTGGAAGAATCCAACCATTCTGGAGAACTATTTGGAACTATGCCCAAAAAGTTATCAAACTGTGCATACCCTTTGATCCAGCAGTCCTACTATTGGGCTTATATCCCAAAGAAATATTAAAGAGGGGAAAGAGACCTGTGTGTGCCAAAATGTTTGTGGCAGCTCTTTTCGTAGTGGCTAGAAACTGGAAGATGAATGGATGTCCATCAATTGGAGAATGGTTGGGTAAATTATGGTATATGAAGGTTATGGAATATTATTGCTCTGTAAGAAATGACCAGCAGGATGAATTCAGAAAGGCTTGGAGAGACTTGCATGAACTGATGCTGAGTGAAATGAATAGAACCAGAAGATCACTGTACACTTCAACAACAATACTGTATGAAGATGTATTCTGATGGAAGTGCATATCTTCAACATAAAGAAGATCCAACTCACTTCCAGCTGATCAATGATGGACAGAAACAACTACACCCAGACAAGGAACACTGGGAACTGAATGTAAAATATTAACACTACTGTCTATCTACCCAGTTACTTATACCTTCGGAAACCAATACTTAACATGCAACAAGAAAATTGGATTTGTATACACATGTATTGTATCTAGATTATACTGTAACACATGTAAAATGTATAGATTGCCTGTCATCTAGGAGAGGGAGTAGAGAGAGGGAGGGGAAAATCTGGAAAAATGAACACAAGGGATAATGTTATTAAAAAATAACTCATGCATATATAGTGTCAAAATGTATAATTATAAAATTAATTTAAAAAGACAAAAAAAAAAAAGAAAAGTATTATGTAAATTATTGGATTTCTTCCTTTAATTCTTGCTAACCGAATACTTAATTTTTCTGAGTCTCAATTTCCTCACTTGTAAAATGGAGTAAACACTCAGAATCTATCTTATAAGGTTGTTGTGATGACCAAATGAGGAAAATAAATATAAAGCATTTTAATGCAACATTTAAATATTAGCCATTATTAGTATAGTGCTTTCCCCCAGGTCATAATTCTTAAAGGCAAAACTGGAACCAGATCCAATACTTTTACCATTCCCAAGTATCAAAAAAAAAAAAAAAAAAAAAAAAAAAAAAAAAAAGGAAGGAAAGAAGCATAGAAGAAAGAAAGAAAAAGAGAGAGAGAGAAGAAAGAAAAAAGAGAATGAAAGAAAGAAAAACAAAGAAAGAAAGAAAGAGTAGAAGGAAGAAAGAAAGAAAAACAAAGAAAGAATGGAAGGAAGGAAGGAAGGAAGGAAGGAAGAGGGAAAGAAAGAGAAAGAAAGAAAGAACAAATCAATTTCAAATTGTGGAATCTCAGTCGTCAGTCGGGAAATACTTGAGGAATGGGACAAGAAGGAGGAAAGAAGATCATCCCTAGGAAGAATGAATGTGAAACAAAGGGGAAAATGGTGAGAGTTTAAGATTTCTCTAGGCCCTAAAATCACAACATGTAGTTAGGAGCTTATTTAAGATCATTTGAACCCAGGTTCTTTGATTAGGCATGTATGGGAATGAAGGGAGAACAGGAGAGATATTGAGGATTTATCTCATGGGCTTACATGAAGTTTTGGATTTTAGGGTAAAACATGTAGTGACCCGTTTTGGAAAGCCTACTAAATAACTTAGCCCCCTAAGAATTGGGCCAGCCTATTTTGTGAAGGTTCCCCTTACCTGGCAGAAGAAATAACCAGAAATACAATAAAGGAATAAGAAAAATCAAGATGTTTATCATTTCATTTTTTATTCCCTTTACTTCTGTTCTTTTGTAGATTGGTAGAAGTTTATAAGATTGACTTTAAAAAGAGCTATTATTGACTTAACAACAAATAAATGTAGTGGGGAGAGTGCCTGAAAAAAATAACAGGCTTTTTTGTCTTTAACCAACCAATTGAATGAACATTTTTAGAACATAAAACCTCATTGGAAGATTGAATATCACCATCTATCTTTTTAGTCAGCAATGAGAGGAAGAATCACAGGTTGAGAAAATTTCACTCTCATATTCACACCCACCCACTAGCAAGTCCATCTACACACAGGGTTGTAAGTCTTATTGTAGTTTCAGTTATAAATTAGTATATTTTTATTATCTAGTAAGGAAATTGGGGTCACCCCTCCCCCGCTTTTAACTCCCCTTCCCTTTTCTCCTCCCCCTCCCACGCACAAAGGAACAGTTAAACTGAAATTACTACATAACCCAAGACAAAGGTAAGTAAAAATAATGCCAATTTGATTAGTAGAGAAATGAGGCTGTGTTCAATCTAATTCTAGAAAGCTATAGTCATAACAAGTATATTTCAAGGGAAGAGCTAAAATCACTCAGTAATAAGCACTGAATAAGTAGAATTGAGTAGTTAATGGATAATAAGTTTGTATTTTGAGCTGCAAGGCAGGGCACCTATTACTTAGGTTCCCCCTTCCTGGAGTTCTTAATATTTTTGGGGTCTTGGACTCCTTTGGCAATATGATAAAGCCTATGAATCCCTTCTCTGAATCATGCTCTTAAATAATTGAAAGATATTAATCAATAAGTATTTATTAACCACCTCCTATATACCAGGTACTGAGTTAAGTCCTAGGAATTAAAAAAGAGACAAAAGACAGTTACTTCCTTCACAGAGCTTACAATCTAATGAGAGAGACTAAATTCAAAATAAATATAATAAATACAAAAATAAGCTACATATGGGATAAACAAGAAATAATTAACAGAAAGAAGATATTAGAATTAAGGGTTTGGATTCCTACTCTGTACCAGGCACTGTGAGAGATGCTGCTGGCCAAGACATGTTCTGGGTCTTAAACTGTGTCTGTCACCTACTCTGGACACCCTGGCATTGTTGACCCAGCTAGAAACTCTGGAAAATAAGGCTTTAATTCCTAGGAGATTCCATTGCTTTTGTTCTGGGACAAGGACTGAGTTCACTATATGCTCTGCACGGTCTTGATTGCCAGGGATAGTCTTTCCTCCTTTCTGAGCTATCTCCCAAGCATCTCCTGATTGATAGCTGAAATTTCATAATTTGAAACTGGATTCTTTTCTTTTACTCTTTTCTTTCTTTCTCTCTTTCTTTTCTTTCTTTCTTTCTCTCTCTCTTTTTCTTTTTCTTTCTTTTTTTTCCTCCTTTCTCCCTTCCTTCCTTCCTTCCTTCCTTCCTTCCTTCCTTCCTTCCTTCCTTCCTTCCTTCCTTCCTTCCTTCCTTCCTTCCTTCCTTCCTTCCTTCCTTCCTTCCTTCCTTCCTTCCTTCCTTCATTTGTTTGTTGATACTTGGGAATGGTTAAAAAAATTGGGTCTGGGTTCTAATTCCAGTTCTGCCTCTTCCTATAAAAGACAAGGTTAGTTGAGACTTAAGGGAAGCCAAGTAAGTCAGTAGTCAGAGCAGAGAAGGGAAAGCATTTCCGGCATAGGGGATAATTAGAAACAATGCCTGGAGTTTAGAAATGTTTGTTTGTGGAATAGCAGTAGGCCAGTGTCACTGGATGGAAGACTACATATTGGGGAATAAGATATAACAAGACTGTTAAGATTGTAGGGGCTAGGTTATGAAAGGCTTTGAATGCTAGACAAAGCATTTGGAATTTGCTCCTGGAGGCAGTAGGAAGCCACTGGAGTTTACTGATTAGGGGGTAACATGATCAACCTGCCTTTTAGGAAAAAAACATGTTAGTGACATTACAGAGGATGAATTGGATTGGGGAGAAATTCGAGGCAGACTGACCCATAACAGAAGGTTACTGAAATAATCAATGTGTGAGGTGATGAGGGCCTGTACTAGAGTAATAGCAGTGTCAGAAGAGAAAAAAGGGGATATTGAAGAGATATTACAAAGGGGAAATCAACAAGCCTTGGCAACTGCTTGGAAATGGTGGCGGGGGGGGGGGGGGGGGGGAAAGGGGGGAAGGAATAGTGAGGAATCCAGGATGACTCTTAGGTTGTGAGTTGAGGGACTAAGAGATAGTGATGTTCTCTACAGTAATAGAGAAAGTAGAAGGGGGTTGGGGAAAGCCTTAGGGGAAAACATAATTAATTCTATTTCAGACATAATGACTTTAAGACTAGAAATCCAATTCAAGATGTTAGAAAGGCTATTGGAGATATGAGATTACAGCACAAAGCAAGGGGCAAGAATAGTAGATGTAAGAAATCATCAGCATAGAGATGATAATTAAATCCAATATTACCAATTTGGTAATGTTACCAAATAATGCAGTAAGATGTAGAAGAGAAGAGAATCCAGAATAGAATCCTAAAAGATATCTATAGCTAGAGGGTATGATCTAGAGAAGGATCCAGCAAAAGAGATAGAGAAGGAACAGTCAGACAGTTAGAAAGAGAACCCAAAAAGAGATGTGTATTATGAAAACATAGAAGAGAGTATCAAGATCGAGTGTCAGAGGGCAGAGAAGTCAAGGAACATGAGGACTGAGAAAAGGTCATTGGAATTGGCCACTAAGGAATCATTAACTCCAATTTTTTTTCCTTTTTATCTCCAGTGATTTAAGGTAGCATTTTTCAAAGTAAGATATTTTAACTCTTTTGGGTTTTAATTCTTAATTTATTTCTTCTAGGAATTCTAATTGATCTTGTGGTCAAGCTAGCTCATTCTTAGATTTTTATCTTATATATTTTTGAAGTTACTTTTTTTCCCCTAGGTTTGCCTCTCAGTTATCTCTTTTTTATTCATTCTTCCAGTCTTTTCTTTGGTACTTTGTGTTAGGGACAGGCTCTATGAGCTTCAGAGATTGGCCTTGTATGTTACTGGCCTGTATTAAGGTCCTGCCACTATTTTTGAGTATCTATTGTTAGATTCTTATAGGATCATAGGGACAGCTTGTGAATCTGTATACTTTTAGACCTCAGAGAGAGGTGTATACTTTCAGTAGTCTCTTTTCAGTCTGTTCAAAGGCATGGTTAGATCATTGCCTATCTGGGCTTTCTAGATAGATTCTGGTTTGTATCTAGGCACCACAGCTGCAGACTTAAACTTGGATAGTATTTCGGTAGACAGTAGCTGGTTCTAGCTTCTATCAGCTGGAAGCCTCACTGATTCAGAGCAACATAGCTACTAGTCTTATCCTGTTTTGGGGAAAGGGAATTGAGTTAACCTTGGGTTACTGCTTGCCTAGCATTGTTCTCTGCTTGAGATTTAAATCTATAATTTGCTCTGTGTTGAAAGAAAGGAAACAAGAATTTATTAGGAGAATACTACAGATCAGAACCGATATTAAGAACCTAATAGCATTGTAAGAGATTTTATTATAAGAGATGCTGATGGCCAAAACAAAATTAGTTCTGGTCCTTAAATTGAGTTTGTGACCTACTCTGGGTAACCTGGAATTGTTGACCCAGCTGGAAACTCTGGGAACTGAAGCTTTAATTCCTAAGACATCCTACTGCTGTTGTCCTTGGACAGGTACTGAGTTCACAATAAGCTCTGAGTGACCACTTTCTAATTCAATCATCTAGCCCCTCTGAAAAAACCTGGGCTATTGATCTTGTTTGGGAGCTGATTTCAAGATCAGCCTTGGCTATCCTTGTACTGCTGGCCTGGTTCTGGAGTCCTGAAAGCTGATTCTGTGATCCTGGCTCACCTCTATCTCACATTACTACTCTAGTCACTTGTCTGCAAGTGGAAAATATAACCCATTATAGTTTCTCCTATTTCCCAATCACTAGATATTCTACTATTCTTCTTAGATCCTTATTGGAGCAATTGCAGGGGAAGGTGGTCTACACTACTACCTTCTACTTTGCCATAAACATTTGTAGAGCTAAAACAGAGAACATCAAATGCTACATATCTAAGGAGTTCTGACTAAGAGCAATGAGAGATCAGGAATAGTAGCTGGAATGGAAGAGCTGGAAACATTAAGGATTTGAACTAGGCATTAAGGGATGGGAAGAGGAAGCATGAAAAAAGAAAGGGGGGGAAGCCCTTCATTAAAATTAGCCAATAAAACTTATCTCACATTGAATATGTCCAAAAAGGTATATATTATTTTGCTTCCTGTATCCATCATTTCTCTGTCAAGAGGCAGATAGCATATTTCAATATTGGTCTTCTAGAATTATAGTTGTTCATTGCATTGATAAAACTTATCAAGTCTTTCAAAATTGTTGTTTTTTGTAATGTTGTTTTTATTGAATAAATTTTTCTCCTAGTTCTGCTTTCTTTACTCTGCATCAGTTCATATTTTCCTAGTTTACTCGGCACTTTGCATAGTGTCTGATAATAATATAGTGCTTTTTCATAAGTACTTTTTCATTCATTCATTCAATGTGTCCTCTAATATATATATATAGAGGACAGTGACAATATCAATATGACAAAATTTTTTGTTAGGTGCTAGTGTGTAAAATAAAATTGGCAGCATAGGGAGAGATTCAGAAATACTTAAGAAATAGTTATAACTATTTTTCAAACTGTTCCATTTCATTACTTTCCTTCTCCAATCTTATAAATGCTTCTCATTAGGATTACCACATCTATCTTCCCCTATCTACAAACTGTTTAACTCATAAAATCTCTAGTTGAACTTCAGCTCAAACACTCTTTTGCTTTTATAATGATAACACTTTTTATTAAGAGACAAAACTCTAATGGCTAGAATAAGTGGTGCAAGAGTTTATAGCCAATCATAACTAACAAAAATAAGTCACCACTGCCATTGACCTTTGTTTCGAATAAATCATTCTTCAGCTGCTTTAGCCTCAGTCTCTTCTCCCTACCCCCACTTCCAACTCTCTGAGAGTTAATTGTCTAGACAAGTGTGACACAATCTTGAACCTTGCAAACATAGACTCCTGCTGATTGCACACAATTTTATCTGTTTCAGAGCAATGCTATTCTGTAGCCAGACATCACTGGAGTAAAAGAATCAGAATTAAAATCCTTGAATACTATTTCATGTTAATGTTCAATATCTCTCTTGGATTCACTAATTTTTTCTTAGCAGCATGGCAGCCTTTTGAATTTTATGAATGAACTGTTTAAAATAGGCTAATATCTTTTCGGTTATGATCTCTATTAAATTATTCAGAAGCCTTAGCTCTGTATCAGCAGAAAAAAATAAACAGGTCTCTCTTAATTTTTATAAAGCTGACATAAAAAATAAAGTTCCCTAAATCTAAAATTATAAAATATTAATATCAAATAAAAAAAACAACAAGAAATTTAGGATAAGAAAGAACCTTATCAGAGGTTTAGTTGAAATAGGCAATTCTTGGTTGTGTGGTAGGAGAAAATGTAAATTTCTCACCTTTTGGAATTTTGACATCTAAATGAGGCAAACACTTCTAATAATTTCATTTTTAAAAAATTGTCTTCATTAATGGAAGGGAACAGAGTCATGGATAATCCAAACTTGTAAATAAAAAATAAGCATACATTTATGCTTATGAATATGGAGTATTGGATTTAGAATCTAACGGCATGCTTAAATCTCAAATCATAAAACTGCAGAATAAAGCTTCATTCTTCTGAAGGAATATTTATCACAGTTATTAGCTTTCATGTTTCAATGTAATATATGCATGTCTTAATTTGTTCCTAGCAATAACACGAATTGCCCAATATTAATTTATTTTTAATAGCTTTTTATTTTCAAAATACAATACAAAGATAGTTTTCAACATACACTCTTGCAAAACCTTGTGTTTCCAAATTTTTTTCCCTCCGTCCCCTCCACACAGACACCAAGTAATTCAGTATAAATTAAACATGTGTAATTCTTCTAAACATATTTTCACATTTATCATATTTTTTAAAGCTTTTTATTTCAAAATATATGCATGGATAATGACAACATTGATCCTTGCATAGCCTTGTGTTTCATATCTTTTCCTCCTTTCCCTCAGTTCCTCCCCTAGATGGCAAGCAATCCAATATGTGTTAAACATGTTTAAATATATGTTAAATCCAACGTGTATAAACATATATATATATATACACACATATATATATGTATATACACAGTTCTCTTGTTGCACAAAAAAAGAAAGTAAATGAGTAAGAAAAGAAAATGCAAATGAACAATAACAAAAAGAGTGAGAATGCTATATTGTGATCCACATTCAGTTCCTACAATCCTTCCTCTTTCTGTATGTAGATGGCTCTCTTCATCACAAGATCATTGGAACTGGCATCAATCAGTTTATTGTTTGAGTCATGTTCATCAGAATTGATCATCATATAATATTAATATTGCTGTGTAAATGATCTTCTGGTTCTGCTCATTTCACTTAGCATCAATTCATTTAAGTCTGTCAAGGCCTTTCTAAAATCATCCTCATTTCTTACAGAACAATAATATTCCATAACATTCTTATACCATAACTTATTCAGCCATTCTCCAACTGATGGGCATCCAGTCACTTTCCAGTTTCTTGACACTACCAAAAGGTCTGCCACAAACAATTTTGCACATGTGAGTTCCTTTCCTTCCTTTAAGATCTCTCTGGGATATAGGCCCAATAGAACCACTGCTAGGTCAAAGAGTATGCACAGGTTGATAACTTTTTGAACATAGTTCCAAATTGCTCTCCAGAATGGTTGAATCAGTTCATAACTCACCAACAATGTATTAGTGTCCCAGTGTTCCTACATCCCCTCCAACATTCATCTTTGTCTTTTCCTGTCATTTTAGCCATTTTGAGAGGTATGTAGTGGTATCTCAGAATTGTATTCATTTGCATTTCTCTGATCAATAATGATATGATTAGAAATAGTTTTAATTTCTTCATCTAAAAATTATCTGTTCATATCCTTGGCCATTTATCAACTGCAGAATGGCTTGAATTTTCATAAATTTCAGTCAATTTTCTACATATTTTAGAAATGAGGCCTTTATCAGAACTCTTAAATGTAAAAACGATTTCCCAATCTATTGCTTTCATTCTGATCTTATTAGTTTTATTTGTATAAAAATTTTTTAACTTTATATAATAAAATTATTTTTATCTGGTGTTCAATTATGAGTTCCAGTTCTTCTTTGGACACAAATTCCTTCCTTCACAGATCTCAGAGGTAAACTATCCTATGTTCCTCTAATTTTGTTTATAATATCACTCTTTATGTCTAAATCATGAACCCATTTAGATCTTATCTTGGTATGTGGTGTTAGGTGTGGGTCAAGCCCTAATTTCTTCCATACATTCCCAGCAGTTTTTGTCAAATAGTGAGTTCTTATCCCCAAAACTGGGGTTTTGGGGTTTGTCAAATACGAGATTGCTATACTTATTGACTATTTTGTACTGTGATCCTAACTTATTCCACTGATCAACTACTCTATTTCTTAGCCTGTACCAAATGGTTTTGATAACTGTTACTTTATAATATAGTATATGTATTTATATATATATATATATATATATATAGTATAATATAATATACTTTATAATAAAGTGGCACAGCTAGTCCACTTTCATTAGCATTTTTTTCATTAATTCCTTTGAAATTCTTGACCTTTTGTTCTTCTAGATGAACTTTGTTACTATTTTTTTCCTAGATCTGTAAAATAATTTCTTGGATGTTTGATATGGCACGAAATAAATACATTGATTTAGACGGTATTGTTATTTTTATTATATTCGATTGGCCTACCTATGGGCACATGATATTTTTCCAGCTAATTAGATCTGACTTTATTTGTGTGGAAAGTCTTTTATAGTTGTATTCATATAGTTCCTGACTTTCCTTTGGCAGATAGATTCCCAAATATTTTATACTATTGACTGTTATTTTGAATAGAATTTCTTTTTATATCTCTTGCTGCTGGAGTTTGTTGATAATATATAAAAATGCTGATGATTTATGTGGATTTATTTTGTAGCCTGCAACTTTGCTAAAATTGTGAATTGTTTCTAGTAGTTTTTTAGTTGATCCTCTAGGGTTTTCTAAGTATACCATGATACCATTTGCAAAGAGTGATAATTTGGTTTCTTCATGACCTACTCTAATTCCTTTAATCTCTTTTTCTTTTACTATTGCCAAGGCTAATATCTCTAATACAATATTAAATAGTAATGGTGATAGTGAGCAGTCTTATTTCACTCCTGATCTTATTAGGAATGGTTCTAGTTTGTCCCCATTACATGTGATGCTTTCTAATGGTTTTAAATAGATGCTACTGATCATGTTAAGGAAAAGTCCATTTACACTTATACTCTCTAGTGTTTTTAATAGGAATGGGTGTTGGATTTTATCAAATGCTTTTTCTGCATATATTTAGATAATCATATGAGTTTTGTTAGTATTAGCAACACAATTACAGAAAGTCATCTCCAGAAAATTGGAAATTAGTATGGCAGAAACTAGGCATTGACCCATACTTACTACCATACGCCAAGATAAGATCAAAATGGATTCATGATCTAGGCATAAAGAATGAGATTATAAATTAGAAGAACATAGGATCGTTTACCTCTCAGACCTGTGGAGGAGGAAGGAATTTGTGATCAAAAAAGAACTAGAGATCATTATTGATCACAAAATAGAAAATTTCAATTATATTAAGTAAAAAAGCTTTTGTATAAATAAAACTTAAGGTGGACAGGATCAGAAGGGAAGCAATAAACTGGGAAAATATTTTTTACAGCTAAAGGTTGTGATAAGGGCCTCATCTCCAAAATATATAGAGAATTGACTCTATAAGAAATCAAGCCATTCGCCAATGATAAATGTAAAAGCATATGAACAGACAATTTTCGGATGAAGACATTGAAACTACTTCTAGTCATATGAAAGGGGGTTCCAAATCATTGTTGATCAGAGAAATGCAAATTAAGACAACTCTGAGATACCACTACACACCTGTCAGATTGGCTAAGATGGCAGGGCAGATGTTGGAGGGGATGTGGGAAAACTGGGACTGATGGTGGAATTGTGAATGGATCCAACCATTCTGGAGAGCAATTTGGAACTATGCTCAAAAAGTTATCAAACTGTGCATACCCTTTGACCCAGCAGTGTTACTACTGGATTTATATCCCAAAGAGATCTTAAAGAAGGGAAAAGGACCCGTATATGCCAAAATGCTTGTGACAGCCCTTTTTGTAGTGGCTAGAAACTGGAAATTTAATGGATGCCCACTAATTGGAAAATGGGTGAATAAATTGTGGTATATGAATGTTATGGAATATTATTGTTCTATAAGAAATGACCAGTAGGATGAATACAGAAAGGTTTAGAGATACATATATGAACTGATGCTAAGTGAAATGAGCAGAACCAGGAAATCATTATACACTTCAACAACATACTACATGATGATCGATTCTGATGGATGTGGCTCTCTTCAATAATGAGAGGATACAAAATCAGTTTGTATCAGGGGATACAAATCAGTTCTGATCTGTAATGAACAGAACCAGCTATACCCAGAGAAAAAACACTGGGAAATTAGTATGGACCACACCATAACATTTCTACTCTTTCCGTTAATGTTTGCTTGAAATTGATAAATTAATTAAATCCATTTTAATATAATTTATAAGTTAGATCTTTATTACAGAAATCTTGTGCTAATTTCCTCAATCTTTTGGTCCCCTTCTGATTTATATATATATATATATATATATATATATATATATATATATATTTGTGGAGAAGCTTTTCATTTTTATGTAATCAAAATTATCCATTTTACCTTTTGTGATTATCGCTATACTTTTTTAGATAATAATTCTCCCTCTAGTCATAGTTATAATGAAAACTTAATGATAATGATATAATGATATCTTCCCTCAGCCATACCCTCTCTTTTAATTACATGACCTTTGATATACATATGGAGTTTATTATTATATTCCTAAGCATAAATTGGAGTTTATAACTGAAATTTTTAGAATTTTACAGCAATAAAGTTCTAGAAATTTATATTCTTATAAGTCCTGACTTCATAGACTTTCCGATATTATGTGAAATCTGTATTTTGAATGGAGGGTCTTTTCTGGTGGATTTTGTTAGTAATTTATAGAAAAGTCTATGAATTTTATGGGTTATTTTATATCCTGCTACTTTACTGAAGTTTTTATTTATTTCAACTAATTTTACATCTCTAAGTAAGTCATCATATTATCTTTAATAGTGACATTTTGTTTCTTCTTTGACTACATTTTTCAATTTATTTTTTCCTTTGTTATTATTATATCTAGCATTTCTAAAATCATATTAAATAATACTGTTGACAACAAGAATCTTTGCCTTACCCTAATCTTGCAGGAGAAAACTTTAGTGTTTTTACTTTATACTTTGTAGATATTGCTACTTGTTGGTTTTTAATAGTTATAATTTACCATTTAAAGGAAAGATGAATTTATTTCAGTGGTTACTATTTTTAAACATAAATGACTATTGTATTTTTTCAAAAAGCTCCTTTTGAATCTATTGATATACTCATGTGATTCTTTTTTTTTTTTTTTGCCAAGGCAATTACAGTTAAGTGACTTGCCCCAGTCACATAGCTAATAAGTGTTAAGTGTCTTGATGAGGTTTAGGTTTTGGGATTCCCTTCTGCCAGGGAACCAAAGATGAGGTCTAGATTTAGGGAACCAAAATGAGATTGGGTTTCTAGGGTCAAGAAATTAAATGATAAGATCTAGTGGCAGGTTTGGAGTTCAGGGAACCAAATGGAGAGGTTTGGCTCCCCTATACCCCTTTGGGATTCGGCACAAGGGTCGGGAGTTTTGGGGAAGCCCCTTCTGGTGGCACAGAGGTTCTCTGTAAAGGAATGTACAAACCCCAAAACCTAGGTTGATAAAAGAGGTTTATTATAGGCATTGGGAATTTAAGTTTCTAGAAGAGAAATCCAGACAAAGAGGCATAGAGAAATCCTGACACAAAGGCATAAAGTCTCACTAGGGAAATAGATGACGATAAAGAGAGAGTAGCACTGGAAGAGAATATTATCCCAGCAGGCAGAGGTTTCCTTGGCATAGCAAGGCATAGCATGAAATAGCCTAGCATGGCATAGCATGGCATGTCGGGTCCTCTGCAAAGAAATGAGTTTTTAATTGCCATTTTTATAAGGATGTCTTTGGCTACATTCCAAGGCTTGCTCCCCCTCCCGATGAAGCTGGTAGGTGGAGCTGGAATTGAATAGAAAATCTTCAATTGAATAGGGTTGGTATCTCCACCTCAGAACTCAACCAGGCCTACCCAGACAACAGAATGAAGCTGCTTGTTCTCAGATGGAGTTCCCACAGTGGCAGGATTCAAGGAGAATTTGTCCTTCAACGAGTTTTAGAGTTTTGGGGAGCCTTCTTCATTCTGAGATCACATTTAAATTCAGGTCCTCCTGTCTTCAGGGCTGGTGCTCCAACCACTGTGCCACCTAACTACCCTATCAAGTGTTTTTTTTTTTTTTTTTTTTTAATTTATTATGAACATATTCAGCTATCTTCACAATCTTCTTAATTAAGAATCAATTTAATATTTCTGGCATAAAATCCAAACTTATCATAGTGCATCATCTTTTGAAGATTTTATTGGAGTTAATTTGCTTTGCTAATGTTTTATTCAATATTTTTGTGTTAATATTAATTAAAATATTGGCCTATTTTTCTGTTTTATCTTTCCCTGATTTAGGTATCAGGACCATATTTGTTTCATAAAACAAATGTAAGAATGACTTATTCCTCTATTTTTACAAATAATTTACATAATCTTGGAATTAATTATGTTTTGATTGTTTGATTCAAACATTTCTGAACTGATTTAAGTTAGCTTACTTAAAAAATTTAAAGCTACTTTATTCAATTAAAAATTGATCTCTTTCATTACTTACTAGATGTATTATCCACTATTATTGATTCTAATTTGCCTAAGTACAAAAACCTTTCACTGATGAAACCTCAGCTCCTTGATAAATTGATAAAATTTATATTATTATATGTTGTTTGGTTATTTTCAGTTGTGTCCAGCTCTTTGTGGCCCCATTTGGGGTATTCTTGGCAAAGATACTGGAGTGGTTTGCCATTTCCTTCTTCAGCTCACTTTACAGATGAGGAAACTGAGGCAAAAAAAAACCGGTATGTGACTTGTCCCTGGTCACAATTACTATTTGTATTTGAGAATAATTAGAGCAATAATATGAAAAATATCACATGCTAATGGAAAAAGAACCAGGCTTAATCAATCAATCAGGTAAGCCAGTATTTGCATTTATTAAACCCCTAGTTTGTGCCAGGCACTGTTAGATACCCAAGGACATAAAGAAGAAAAGTAAGTAATTCTTGTTTTCATGGAGTTCACATTCCAGTGGTCCTCAAACTTTTTAAATAGGGGACCAGTTCACTATCCCTCAGACTGTTGGAGGGCTGGACGATAGTAAAAACAAAAATTCACACTCTGTCTCCTCCCCTCAGCCCATTTGCCATAACCCAGCATGCTGCATAAATGTCCTCAGCTGGCTGCATGGCCCACGGGAGGTAGTTTGAGAACACCTCTAGACTATACTTCAGACTCAACTTCAAGTCATCATGGTTCTGCCTCTTAATTAGTGGTGTGACTGGAGTAAGTAAAACTTGTTGCATTTCTGTTTTATCAGCTATAAAATGATAAGGATGATCTAAGGAAGGGGATATAAAATGTCCATTATATGTCAAGAACTTTTCTTACAAATATCATTTTATTTGATCCTCACAACAATCCTAGGCAAGCCCAGGGTTATACAGCTAGTATCTGAAGTCATATCTGAACTCAGGTTTTCCTGAGGTCCAGCACACTATGCACTGCACTGCCAACTGACTCTTAAGTAAAAGCTTGTTCAATGGAACCTTCACATACTGAATTATCAATTAAGAATATCTCTCTCTCTCTCTCTTCTGAAAGCAATAGCATCTATTCACAGTGTCCCAATAAGATAAATTACTAATTTGTTGAAATAAAATATTGCCTCATTAGGATTATTTTAATTTCAGATCCTTCCTGATTAGTATGTTAATAATGAATAATTAGCAGCAATGCATTGTGATAAATGTTTGGAATATAGGTCCCCAGTTCTTCTAATTAATCATTTATTCTTCCTCAGACTGATTTTTTAATATGTCTTTAATCTTTAGTTAGGGTGTATATTATAAGATCATGTCTGAGGTCATTTTAAAATTCATTTTTGTTTTTAATTTTAAGATTTTGTACCATAGGTAGGGGGAAGTATGGAGAAAGGAGCTTTGGCAAACCATTTTATTTTCCCCATTAAAATGGGCTTGCCCCATCAGTATCTCTTCCTTCTCTAGGTCAATCATGGGACTTTTTGTAGAGATCTAACATTACAACCTCTGGTAATTAAAACATTAATTTCCTATCACATAAAGATTGGGAATTCCTATTGAAATGAATTTATCTAAATCAATTAAAAAGAGGATGATAAAATTCCTAAGGTGTGATGATACTTATATTAAGTAAAACACTTTTTAAAAATTCAAATGGTTATTTTCCTTCCAAGTAGCTGTTTCAAGAAGTCACAGAATAACAATTCATATTTATATATAGCAACTCACACATACTAATGGATTATTTCACTCTATATTATATACCAGAATACATACATATATATATATATATATATATATATATATATATATATATATATATATATATATATATATATATATATATAATTTAATCCTCATAGTAGTATTTTACTATACATAGTACAAATAGAAATATTTCTATTTTATAGATGAGGAAAGTAAGAGACTTGAAGGGGTTAACTGACTTGTTCAAAGTAGAACAGTAAACAGTAGAAGTGGGACTCAAATACAAGTCTTATAACTCTTAAGTCCACTGTATTTCCATTATACCTAGATATCTCTTAAGCAATTCCTAGCCTTTTTCTCCTAAAAGAAAAAAGATAAGTTTATTTTTAGCACAAAATGTCAACAGCACATATACATAGCCATATTTTCCCCTACTTAAATTTGTTAGACTCCCTGCAATATGGTCAAACTTTTTCAAAGGAAACAAAATCTGAATCCTTTTTTGACTAGATCCAGTTCTTTGGGCTATAACAATTGAGCATTGTTAGTGGCACTAAAATTTCCAATGACCTTGAATGTGTTTTAAAATCTAAATGGTCTTTCATTTCTAGTAGAAAGCATAGTGTAATGAATAAATTATAATTAAAAAGATCTGTATTTAGGATTTTTCTTTCCTTGCAATATGCTTTTATGAGGTAATATTTTCTAGGAATTTTAGTGCATTTAATGAACTAAATTTATCTTCAATAAAATTATAATATCCTCAATATCCCAAGGAAGTCATTATTTTTAAAATTTGACCTTTTTGTAGCACTCTCTGGTGCCACCTGTGCCATCTGTGCCACCCTTCTACCCAGTTTGAATTCACACTTTAAGGTTGGGTCTCCCCCAGCTACTATCCTAAGCTCAAAGTAACTGTGGATCTGAATTCCTAAATCTATAATTCATAAGCATCCACTGATGTGCTGATCTTTAATAGTCAGAAGACACAATCAACTCAAAGCAAAGACATTTACTAAGGTGGTATTGTTAAGGGCAGTAGCTAGAAAAGAATTCCTCCTCAGGAATCTAAGACATACTCTCATAAAGCCACACATCATCCATGGTAAGAATGGGTACAGACTTAAGAGGACATTAAGAGTGATCTCAACACATTCACAAGGAACACATGTGACTAAGGTCACATATGAGGTCTCCAGTATTGCAAGGCCCAAAGTCATTTTACTTCTGATTATGTTCTCATTGTCTCTACTAGGCAAATTGCTCACCTGGACTCCCTGGACCACTCCTCTCTAAAACCCAACTCTAACTAGCCAGAGCCAATAATCTCTTGAATCCATAGTTGACTTTTTTTTCTCTCTTGCCAGAGGTCTCACTCCTTGAAGCTGCTTCCTACCTTGAAGGCTGCCTCTATAAATTGTTTCCTTCGGGAGAGTGTGTCTCTGATCCCTATCTTGAGGACTCAACTTTCCAAATTGATCCCTGGTGGATGTGGTTTCTCCTACTGGCAGAGTATTATTTCAGCTAAATGTCATGGCTGATGAGAAGAAGGAGAGACAATTGCTTCTCATACCTTCTGCCCTCTTGAAGATATATAGGGATCACCTTCCAATAAAACATAATCCCTATAATATGCTAACTACTGTCTGGAGGGGTCGACAGGTTTAGCTTTTTAAAAATAATTATTGACATGTTTCTTTTTTACATCACTTATGTTTCCCACTAGATTTAGCATTTTAAAGGCCTCCAGGATTATGGCCAAACTTTAACTTTTTCCAGCAAATGAACAGCTACCTTTCCAATTCAATCTGAGAACTCCTTTCCATTAAGTAGAAGAGATAACATGGACTAGAACAGGATTTTTTAGTTCATTAGCATATTAATACCTGGTTACTTCTGTTAGCCCTTTCTGTGATTATATCAAGTAGTTAGTAGGTGCTTGAGGTCAAAATCAAATCCTACTCTCCCACACATATTTATATATGAAAACTATAATGCAGAACAATCACATGAAAGACAGAAAAGAATAAAATGGATTGTGAAACCTATATCTATAGAAATGATTAAAATGTGAATGCAAAAGTGAAATCTCTATGATTTCAGCTGTCAAAACCCAGAATTAACTGTACAACTGAGCTGATCTGCCATAAAAAAAAAAAAAAAAAAGACTAGGATGACTCAGCTCCCATATAAGAACATGTGGACAAGTCCTCAGGTGCAATTAGAGGGTTAATAGGCAAGTCAAATGTGTTTTTGAAGTTGACTGACAGTATCCAATTCTAATTGTATTCAAAGCAACAGATCTAAATATGATTTGTTCATCTTGAGAGCTTCAAGCCCTTAAATCTAACCTCTTATATTTATCTCTACTCATTGAGCTAAAAATGCGTGATAATTGCTTAATTATTTTCTTATTCTGTGCTTTAAATATTTTATACCTTTTTCAATATGAAATCCACTAATATTGATGTTTGTACCAGGTACAAAAGCTATCTGATTTATACCTGACATTTATACAATAGTTTGTCAATTTGCCTTCCTGTGTTATTTAGAGGGGATTTCTGTTCAGCTATGGATTGGGCTACTTGGTCTCTTGATCTCTTCTACCTCAGGTTATGTGAGTTTGTTTTACTATTCATCTTGATATTGTTTTCATTGGAAGAGGAGGGGTGGCTAAAACTGATGGCACAAAAATTCCTAATGCCTGAAGGAGGGAGGGAGTGCCATAGAAAGAGGAAAAGAAAAAAAAAAAGAAAGAAAAAGTTATGTTGAACACAAATTTCAATCATTTTACAATTTTGTCTTGATTCATCTTTACTTCATTTACAAGAATTAGGGAGGAATCATGTTTCAGAGGAAAGAGAATTAGAGGAGACAGGAAGTCAGTAATCCTAATCCCTACTCTCATGGTCTCTTGTCTCCTTAATCTGTAAAATGAAGTAATTAAACTAGGTGAGCTTTACTCTTTGTTATAAAATTCTAGGATTATGCTAATACTAATTATACTTCAAAATAGCTGGGTGGCTTAGTGGATAGAGTACTTGACTTAAAGTCAGGAAGACCTGAGTTCAAATCATCTTCGGACAATTACTAGCTGTGTGACCTTAGACAAGTCACTTAATAGCTGCTTGCCTTAATCCACTGGAGAAGGAAATAGCAAACCACTCTAGAATCTTTAACAAGAAAACCCCATAGACAATATTGAAGTGCTATAGTCTATAAAGAGTCACATACAACTGAAGCAAAAACTTAACTTTGCAGACCAACACATATGTGACTTGAATTATTTGATTAAAATTTATATTACTTATGGTCTTTAGTTATTAATGTTAATAAAATTTAAAATTTTATATTCTACTTTATCTTAATCTATAGGATCCCAGTTTCCATGTGTTTAAAAAGCAAGCTCCTGTATACTTATTTTCTTCTTTGTCTAGTAAGTGAATGATGGATAATAAAAACTCCAGTTTACTGAATTACCTTTGTTTTTTGTAATAATACTATGTGTATAAAGTTTCAATTATCAGATAAAATGTAGGTAACTTACAGCTAAAGTCTGACTCTACAATTAGGTATGTGTTTATATAATGAAAATACAATGGTGAATAGAGTGGAAGGATGATGATATGGTAGTTAATAAGAAAAGTACAGATCTGATTTAAAAATTTAAGTTCATTTCATGTATTAAGCTTTCTAGGTGTGACACATTAACTTTTAATTTTTAACCTGATTATTTGAAGACTGATTATCTTTCAGTGCTGTAGAGGAGGAAAATAAAACTATCCTCCAGAATGCAATAGACAAAATATTTGCATTATGTCATGCCAGATTAAATGCACCATGATATTAACATCCAGATTCTTTATAATCTGGGTACCCACAAAAGCTGAGGGAATCTTTGTTCTGTAGCATATAAATGTGACATAGAAATTTGATTAATGAGTCCTTTGGGCTGAATCCTGGCTTTTAAGATTCTGTAATACTGAGCTGATATATCAAAAATAAAAACTCTATTATCATATAAAAAAAAGGTGATATGTTACAGCAAAGATGGCAATCATATGACAATTTATTACCGCTTAAAAATCACAAGATATCAATCTTGTTCTTTAGGCTCCAACAATGCTTTTTTACAAGGAACTTTGAGACCTTACCTTCAGCTGAGTTGCAGGAAGGTTAGGCATGCAGTTATATTGTATGCCTACAAGGTTAACTGGATATAGGCTTTTGTGTCCTAAATTACTCAAATGACTTATACAATAAATATAATAAAGCTTAAAGTTTTTAAAGTTTTAAAGTGATTAAAGGGGAACAATAAGGGGAAAGGAAAGACATTTTCCAATTTCACCAAACATGTGTCCCCTAAACTTCACATTTTCACCTAGGGATATGAAACAGAACTCGGGATGTGAGAGATTCTTTCAGCTCTCACCGTAGTGAAGTCCGAGTAACCTTTAGGGTAGAGTGGCACGTTTTGTCAGTTCGAGTCTGATACCGAATTTGTGCTTAACTAGGTGTCAGGCTGGACTTAGGAGGCAGAATAATTGTCCCGATTTGGATGCATCTCTTCCTGCCACTTCTGTGCTCCCCTAAGCACACCTCCTCCTAAGCACAGAAGTCCCACTCCCTCTTCCGTCCTCAACCAATTAGCAAAACGAAAAACTACAAATCCGAGCAATCTTATAGAAGGGGGATCCTTCCCAACCTCGTCGCCTTGGAAGAAGGGGGGGGGGGTAAGGCAAGAAAAGCAATCGCTTCACCTTCGACACAAATACATCTTATAAATACATCTCTGCACCCTCCCCGAACAACCACTGGCTTTTCTTTTGAGGGTAGGTTCAAAGAGAACTGCGAGCTGCCGGACCCGTGGTGGAGCGTCCTTGGCTGCGAATCTCCGCCCGTCCAGGAGGGGGCGGTGGCGGAGCACCTGAGACCTCCAGTTTCGAGAAAGGCTACAGGAGCCAAAGCGGTAAGGTAAGGTGTAACTGGAGGTAATGGTCAGAGAGTGAAGGGCTGGCCGGAGGTCCGGCAAGCTGTGGTCTCTTCCTCGGCCCCGCCCCCTCCACTTGCGTTGCCCCCTCCCTTCGTCTAGCTTCCTCCTCCGCCTTCCCATGCCTGTAGTGCAGGCTTCCCTTCCCTAGAGGGCGCAGCAGAAACGGAGTGAGAGACTGAGGGGAAGCCTTAGGAGCCTCGGGGCCGCGAGGCTGCGAGGGAGGGAGGGGGAGAGTCGGGAGAGGAGGGAGGCCGGTGCGAAAGGGAGGCGGGGGTGGGGGGCGGGGGCAAGGCCGAGCCGAGCAGTGTGGGGCGTGAGTGTGTGTGCCTGGGCGTGCTCTGGGGTGTGTGTGCGCGCGTGTGTAAAACCTTATAGAGGGCGCGCCCGCCGCGCGCGGGGCAGAGGGAGGCTGGATACCCTGGACAGCGCATCTCTTCGCTCCTCCGGGCTCGCAGAGACTTGGCCAAACATGGTGAGTGCGCGAGGAAGTGCCGGTGCAGGGACCCAGGCGGGGCAGGGGGCCAGAGGGGGGACGGCGGCGGCGGCGGCGGCGACGGCGGCGGCGAAGCCCCCCTCCCCCCGCTCTCCACCCCACCTGAAGGGGTCTCTTACACGCGCGCGCGCACACGTAATGGGTAGGGACCAATGCCCTGCCCGGCTGGGTGACCGCGAGTTCGCGCGCGAGCCCCAGTCCGGGGGAGGGGGGTGGGGGTGTGTGAGGGAAGTAACGAGCCCGTCGAGCGGTAAGCAGCCCGGCCACGGTGCACAGCCCCACGCAGTCACACCCCCTGGAACAGCGAGCCGGGGACACGCGCCTGATCTGGGCTGGTGACCACGAGCTGTGCGAGAGCTTCGACTCTTCTCCTGCCCAGCTGTTGGGGGACAAGTGGAGATATAGCATGTCCACTCACCCACCATCCACTGACATGTGTGCATCCACCTACGGCGTTAGGTTAATCATCTACAAAGAGCCCTGCTATCTGTCCCCCAACCCACACCCGATCCTGGCTCACGCAAGTGGGCTCTCATGCTTCTAACTCCGGTCACGGCGTGGGTTAGTCTTCGGTCCACTTCAAGGACAAGATCTCTATTTTGTCTTCTCCACCGTGTCTTCTCCACCTCCCAAACCGCTTTCTTTTCCCACTTTAATTTCTTTTACTGGTGACTTGTCTCATGAAACTACTGAATTTGGGCATGAATTTGTCTGTGGTGGAAGAAAGCCCTTGGCCTGGGTTTCACAAGACCTGACTTCAAATCTATTCTTAAAAATTAGTAGCTGTGAGATGTTGGCTACGCTACCTTATTCTAAACGTTTCCTCCCCTGTCAAATGTTTCCATGTAGACTTCGGGAGCTGGCTCCAAGGAAGGAATTTGATAAACCTTAAAGCATTTTGGAAATGAACTTGTCATTTCAATTTTATTTGAACGTTTGTTTCTAGCTATATGATTATAAAAGTCGTTATGTGCCCTTTAGTAAGTACATAGTGTCTGTTATGTTCATGGTATCTGCTTTCCAACAGTTGTCTTCACCTTCCAGTTCTTAAAAACACTTTGCTGAATATCAGTCTTTGTCCCCAGAGAAGGGAATGGATGGATGGATAGCTCAAGAGCCCTTGCCTTTAAACTTGACCTTGTAGCTGCAAGGGGAGAAAACATGCTGTACTGTGCTATCAGAACCAGCATAAAGCCAAATCCTGGATAAGTTGTTTTCTGGTTCCAAGACACATGATTAGAGTTTTCCTTAGGCCCTATATTTCACATTGAATCTTGCCTTCCTTAGTCTTCCCCAGGTCATCCTAGACTTGTCAATGTCCAAATCCTTTCCACACTCAAATTTATCAGTACTATTATCTTATCCTCAAAGGAACTAAGTATTAACTTGATAGAATGACAAAAAGTATTCAGAGTAATGTGGGAGTCAATTATAGGATAATAGATTTTGAGTTGGAAGGGACTTTAAATATCATCTTGTCCATTTTCTTCTCCTTGTCATTTCTCAGCTAAAGAAATCCATACAAAGAAATAAAGTGGCATGGATAGTAAATGGCAAAAACAGAATCCTAACCCAAAGCAATTCTAGTGCAGAAGGCTAGAGGTCTGGTTGTTATGTAACTATTGATGTATATTAACTGGGACTATCTGGAGACAGTGTCTCCACCTTGCACATCTTACTCATTGTTAGATTATAGTCTGAAAGTGATTAGATTAGATGAGATTTATGTTTTTAGGCATATCCTTCACAGTTTACAGGAAATCAGTCATGTGTTTTACTTGTGCATGAGATTGTCCCTGTATTTCATGTTGTCCTCTTCCTGACTAAATGCACTATATGTGGCTTTCAATCTTGGAAAGCAGAGACTTTTTGGGAATCATATTTGACTGATCTACTTGGAGTTCAAGTTTTTGTTCTGAGGTGTCTAGAGTGAGAGTTTTTCTTAATTGAAGATATGTTATCTGGGAAGTTATATCCCAAATCAAGAGATAAGATACTTCTAAACATTTTCTCCGTTGCTACAGTGATAGTTTTTTCATGTTGTAGCAAAAGGTGTGATATTGATGCTTTTCAAAAGAAAGCTTTTTAAAAAGAATACAATGAAAATGAAGTTTCTGAATGTCAATTACATGAAACCTTGTAACACTTATATTTATGTGTAAGATGAACTGGAAAGAAAAGGAAATGTATCATCTAGTCTTTGTTATTTTGATTATTTTGAGATAATTCTTCTCTCAAGAGTTATGCTTTTAAATCTACTTGGATTTTACATATTTGAATGGCGATTTGCATGTACTAGATTACTTAGATTTATTAATCATAGTGTACTCACCTGGAATTTTCAAAATCTACTGCCAACCTGATCACTAGAAATTGAGAGATAACTAAAAGTTATTACTAAGAGGGTTAAAGTGGCCCTGACTAAGGAGGAGAGTAAACTAAGTGACTTTTTCAATTGCATTCCACTTTTATGATTCAGTACTACTGTCTTCATTCTTCAGATAAGTGTTGAACTAATTATTTAAAATTTTATTATCACCCATAACATGTAATAATGTATATACAGACCATAGAGAATCATTCATTGTGCGTGGTTAGGTTCATTCCTAGGGCTACCAGACTTCTCTTTGCTGGTCTGTGGAATGATCTACACTTTTTTACTTCTAAATTGTCTAGAGTGCTTGGTGAAGGCCATCCAATGCTACTACTTCTTTCCCAAAGTTTATAAATTACACATTTGTATTTTTCCTTTAACTTGTACAGAATCTTTGTCTACTAGTTATTCTAAGATTTTAGTACCTATAAATAAATTCTTTAGTGGAAACTTTTAGAAATCACTAAGTGTATGTTATTTTTAAAATTTCTAGTTGTCCATTCATGTATATTTTTCTTTTACTTTAATCTTCATGTTTCTGGTTTTGGTAAAAGATTTTACCAAATCTAGGAACTGGGAGTCTGATTACTTTCTCGTACTGACCATGTTTGTAGTTTAGAGATCTGATTAAGACATGTTCTATTCATTGTCACTGTGTGTGAATTAAAAATTTCCCTCTCTTTTTAACTGTTAGTACTCCTTTGAGTGCCTCATTGCTACAGTATGCTTTTTGAAACAGAAAGAAAGCTACTCATCTTTCAGACAGTGTTCTTTCTGTTTCCTCTCGATGTTAGTAATTCCACCAGCTCTTCCGTCTACAGTGTCTGAAATCTGACTCTTTCCTCTCTTTTCCCTCCTACCCAGGTTTTAATCAAATATTCTCATACTTTCACTTAACAATATCTTTAAAAAAAAAACAAAACTCCTTTCTTATTAATTGCTATAGTTCAAAATTCCAAATATGGTGGCTATTTTTTTTTGCCTTTAATTATGCAGATTTTCCTTCCTTTTTAGCACTGTGATATAGTAGAAGAAACACTGGCTATAAAGTCAGACTATTCAAGTCCACGCTCTGATGATTATTAACTGTAATGAGCATGGGCCTCATTTTCTTTGTCTATAAAATGAGGGAAATTCTAGTTATTCTAACTATATCATAATTGTTATTATAAGAGTATCAAATGATGCAATTTATGAAAAGCATGTTTATAATCATAAAGTTTCTGCTGCTATTTCTTCTATTTGTAATAGCTTTTTTCTGACAACTTTTTTCATTTCCACTTCATCCTTTATTTCTTTTCTTTTTTCTATCCTCTTTCCCTTTCTACCTTCCTTCCTTCATACTCTTTTTTCATGTCAAGTACAAATTTCATTTTTTTACCCTTGAATCAATATATCTCTAATTCTATCTTGTTCCTTCATCTGCATTTTTATTCTGTCACAAATAATATTCATTTTTTTGTTGAGACTATTACTAACTTTTCTCCTTTATCAAAGACTCAGAACTAATGTCTCTTAAGTGATAATATGACATTAGAAATATCCTTCAAAGTCATTAATAAAATTGGAAAAATACTGAAAGAGGAATAGCAAATTGAAAGGAAAAATAAAACACTTCCCGGTTTCTAAGATTCACTTGTTCTCAACTAGTGGCACTGGATCTGATACATTCTTTATGCCAAGGCAAGTGTGCTCTCTAAGCATAGAGTAGAAAAGAGCTTTCTTTAATTTTCCTCATATTTCCTCCCTTACCTAGGATTACAGCCAAGTGAATGGAGAAATCTGGTGAGATATTGGAAATTGAGGAATTTGATGAGATATTTGTAATGGTAGGATTTTTTTTTTCTATGCATCTATATTAAGTATGCAAGGGGAGGGAGGGAATAAAGGGAAGAGAGGGAGGGAGGGAGGGAGGGAGGGAGGGAGGGAGGGAGAGAGGGAGGGAGGGAGGGAGAGAGGGAGGGAGGGAGGGAGAGAGGAAGGGGGAGAGGGAGGGAGGGGGAGAGGGGGAAGAGGAGGGAGAAGGGGAGGGAGAAGGGGAGAGAGGGAAGAAGGGAGTGAGGAAGAGAGAGGGAGGGAGGGACAAAGGGAGAAAGAGGGAGGAAGTGGGAGGGAGGGAGAGAGAATGGACAAAAGTACAATTCTAAGATGATTTAGATTCATTAAAAATTTTAAAGATGGATTTAAACCTACAAAAAGTGATTATAATAACATTAAATTTCATAGACTTACTTTAACTCAATCCCTATTTGTAGTGAAAGTCCTAGAGAGATATGGAAATAGCCCCAAATCATAAGAGTGAGTAGCTAGGTATTTTCTGGATCTAACTCAGCCACTCTTCTCCTCTCAAGTACTGAACATAAGAAGATTGGCAAGATAACCTATTGTTCTTCTTTTCTGTGTAGTAGAATGTTAAACATGACACTAAATGTTAGTCTATTTCCCATGAATGGAAAGATTAGGTTTCACACAACTATATGGTTACTGATAGTAATAGAATAAAAGCATTGACAACATGCTTCTAACCACTGCTATCTTGATCCTAAATTTTAGGGAAATGTTTTCTTCTGTATAATCTGTCTATCTCTCTGTTTCTGCCACTGTTTGACTCTCTCTGTCTCTCTCATAGATAGAAGAGGGTTGGATGAGTAATTTCATTGATTTAGGGACTTTCTACTAATGCAGGTCTGTACCTTTTCTATATTATAGACTTACAGAGTTGCCTAGAGATTTGAAAGATTAAGTGACTTTCCTATTGTTCTTATTGTCAACAGTATGTGTCAGGACTTGAACCTGAGTTGTTCTGAATCTAAGGCCAGTTCTCTATCCACTATTTTGTGTGTGTATGTATGTGTATGCGCACGCACATATGTATATACATGTATAAACAGGGATACACATAGAGTCAACAATTTAAAAACATTCAAACATTTATTAAGCACTAAATTCAAGGCATTGTGTCAGGCTTGAAGAGAAATATTAGCTATAATCCTTTCAGTTAAGGAGCTCATAATCTAAGAGAAGAAATATGATATGTACACAAAATAAACATAATATAAAAGGGAGTGTGTTGACTGCCTAAGAAATGTAAAGAATATCTGATAATTAAGAAGAATATCTAAGAAATTCATTAGTTAAGATACTTTTATATTGTTATTAATTAAAATTAGTTATTTGTTTGAAGTAAGCTCTTTTGCCTTTATTAATCATCTATTTACCCTTTTTAAAGGGAATTCAGTATATGATCTTCTGAATTTACAGAAAAGATAACAGGGGATGATTATTTGCTTTTTAATAAAATTCATTATGATAGGTTTCTTTTAAATGGTAAATAATTTTACTACATTTATATGATTTAAATAATGGAAATTTGTTTTACACAAACATGTTTTTCAGTCATGTCCAAGTATTCATGGCCCATTTGGGGTTTTCTTGGCAAAGGTAGCAGAGTAGTTTACAATTTGCTTCTCCACCTCATTTTACAGATGAGGAAACTGAGGCAAAATTGTTTTTCTTTCCTTTTATATTAATGAAGTCACTTATGTTTCATATAAGTTTTCCCTATTTCCCAATAGTTGATTTTTCATCAAATCCATCCATATAAGACTTATGGTCTTGCCAAAAACAATAGGGGTGGAAGAACCTTTGAGACAAGGCAGTTACAATATTTGAAATGTCTCTTGACCCAGAGAGAGGCAGAAATCTGGGGATGTGACCTCTGGCTTCATGTGTGACATAAACAGTCCAAGATTTCAAACAAACAACTCTGGGAAGTTGGCTCCATTCCTGTGCAGCTTTGACTTTTCCAGTGACCCTGACTATTGGAACATGATATGTACAATACCCCATTCTTGAGGATTTTCAGGGATCAAACTGATGATACAAACCATAAAAAAGTTACAAATACAAAATATTTATATTGATAAATAATTTCAGAATCAATTAGCAAAAATTCATAAATAACAATCACTATCAGTACTCATCAAAACTCTTCTATGTTGAGAATCATGCTAAATTATAGAGAAGATAAAGAATTTTGATAAAATAGGGCTCATGGTTTTATAGGAAGATAAAACAAAAACACAGAAATTACAGGATAAACACATTAGAGAGTTGTCAAACATAATAAGATTAAGTTAGGTAGTGTAATTTCAGGCTGTAAAAGGCCTTGAATATGAGGAAAGAAGAGTTTGAACTTTGCTTGGGAAGCCCAGGGAGCTACTGAAGCCTTTTTAGAAGAGTAGTAACATAACTAGATTTAAATAGCATGTGAGCAGCTAGGGGGCACTGTGGTTAAAATACTGGACTTTGCAGACAGAAAAACCTGGATTCAAATTTTGCCTCAGATACTTAATTGATTGTGTGACATCAGGTTAATCATGACCTCTGTCATCCTCATTTTCATTTTCCTCATTGTAAAATGTGGAGAAAAATAACTACTATTTTGCAGGGTTGTTGTGAAGATAGAATGAGATAACATAGATAAAGTACTCTATACACCTCTATACACTCTATACCCTGGCTCCCTAGCCTGGGTGGCCAAGCTAAGATGGATAGCCAAAAGAGGTAAGGATTTTGGTAGTGAACACGTGGGTCTTCTGACCAGGTGTTCACTTGGGAACCAACAAGTCAGGGCATTATGTGAGTAGGTATAATAAAGGCTTTTAAGATTACACGTGGCTGTTCTTGAGCATGCTACCGGTTATTAAGCTATAGATTCAAGAGATTGTGGCCAGAGACCTTTGAAGGCCTCAGAGGAGGCGAGCCGGATAGAGTTGACACTGCAAAGGACAGTGGTCAAAGGTACTCTGTTGGGCCTAGGATAGACTAGTAATTGTAACTGCCAGGAGGGCACATTAGGAGGCAGTTAGGTGGCATAGTGGATAGATGGCTGGATTCACGAAGTTCTGAGTTGCAATTCTTCTTTGGACACTTACTAAGAGAGTGACCCTGAGCAAATCATTTAACCTCTTCCTACATTTTTTCAGTTATAAAATGGAGATAAAAATATCACTTACTTCCCAGGATTGTCTTCTAGGTAAAATGGGATATTTGTAAAGTGCTTTGCAAATCTTAAGACACTTCAAAAAATGCTAGCTATTAGCAATATATACAAAGCTTGGGATAAAAAGAAGAGACAGTGAAGATGGGGAAGTTATTACAATAGGGGTAATAATGAATGCCTACATTTGGCTTCTTATAGTAAGAATAGTCAGGGGGGTATAGATTCAAGAGAAAATTGAAATATATGACCTTACATACAGGATGTGAGGTCAGGGATAGGAAAAGTCAGAAATTACATTAAATTAACTGACTTATTTAAGAACAATTACTTATTGGCAATAAAGAAGGACTAGAACCCTGGTCTTCTGAGTGCCAGTTCAGTGCTGCCTCCACCATGTCAACCTGCTTCCCACAGAAAGAAGGTAATTTAAAAGGAAATCTCAGGCAATCAACAAATATTTCTTAAGAGCCTACTATGTACAAGTACTGTGTCAGGTTCCAGGGATACAAAAACAATGAATGAACAATCCCTATCTGAAGGGAAGCATTTGTCTATGATTTACAAAAAACTTAATTGTTTTAAAATTTGACTCATTTAGAAAGATTTAATTTAGATTTAGTTTTTCAGGTATACATCTATTGTATAAAGCCATTTTACCTGGCTTGACTCAATAGTATTAGTGAACCCGGATTAAGTGAAGACTCTCTGATTCTCTCATTAGTATTTGTCCTTTGAACTAGAGGAGAAAAGTTAGACCTTGTGGTGTGTGCCAGCCGGAGCCATTATGTTCTGACATTTTTGTAAATCTCTGATAGCCAGAGATAAACTGTGGGTTTTGGGGTCAGTTTTGTTTAAATGCCCATGGTCCAATTATGTACACTTAAACAATTTCCCTAGAAACTATTTTCCTTAATGGCTGTCATTATTTATAGAAGGGCTAATGTGACATAATATAAAGAGTAAAAGGGCTGAGCACTTGAACTTAGGTTTGGACAGAGGAATTCCCTGCTTTTGGTAAATATATGTAGGCATGGAGGAGAAAGGTATTATCATTTAGTGGCAATTTATGTATATTTTTAATATATGTATACTTTGCAGCTTGTTAGCACAGTAGATAAAGTGCTGGGTCTGTAGTCAGAAAGGCTCAACTTCCTAATTCAAATCCAGCCTCAGACACTTAGTCATACTTAGTTGTGTGACACTGTGTAAATCTTACTCCTGTTTGCCTCAGTTTCCTCAACTATAAATTGAGCTGGAGAAGGAAATGGCAAACCATTCTAGTATCTTTGCTAAGAAAGCCCCAAATGGGATCATAAAGAATCAAACATGACCGGAAGATATTGAAACAATAACAAATATGTGTGGCTATACATGTAGATACAAACACACACACACACTTATATAAATATAGATATATATATATATATTATATCAATGTCCTCTATAAGGGGAAATACTTCATCTGAGCTGTCTCTAATACTACACACTTAAGAGGGGACAGCAGCAACAACCAAAATGATAATTTAATTGAAGCTTTATGTATTTGTTGTATCTCTTAATTTCTTACCCTCAAAGAATTCTATTTTTGATGGGGAAAAAAGGAAACAAAAGTTTACTCTAAGAAAATGAGTTTCCACAGGTGTGCTTGAAAATGTTTCCAAAACATAAGTTTCAAAACTAGAAGCTCGGGAATTTTTATTACCTGTTTCTATGTGTATTTTTATAGCTCATTCATAAGCAAAATAACTTGCTGACTTGAATTTCATTAGCCGGAATGCTCAGAATTCAGCTTAAAAGTGGTGGGCATATAGTTTTAGGGGTGTAAATAACTGGCATCAACTTCAAGTAAGAATATCTTGTCAAGGATTTCTCCTTTGATTCATTGTCAGATAAATTACAGATTAATTCCACCCAAACATGATTTTCTTTGAAGTGACCTTTATGTTCATTTTCTTTCTCTTTGACCAGCAAGTTAAGTAAGCAATACTGTTATCCTGAAAGTCTGGGGAATGTTTTTTCCTTTTTAAAAAATCAGTTATTTTTATCAATTTAATTTTGCATTCTAGGCAGTGTGCCTTTGTGGATAGAAAGCCACAATTGGAGTGAGAAAGAGCTGAGAAAAATTCTTACCTATATATACTGGCTATAGACAAGTCATTTCAACTCTCAGGGTTCTAGAATCTTGGAGTATAAATTGCCAAACACTTGTCTTTCTGCATTATTAGAGGAAACTTCTTCAGTAAGTGATTCCAATATCAATTAAATCATAGGTTTGGACAAAAAACAATAGACTACAAAAAAAATAATCCTTTTTTAAAAAATAGCTTTCCTAATAATAGCATATGCTCTATTAGTGACTTCCTCAATTTGATATAGCAAATAATCTCTTAATGACTGTTAGAACTAGGAAGACCCTAAGAGATTATTTTAGCCAACCCCGCCTTCCCTTCACAGGGGAAGAGACTTGTCTGTGCCCAAGGCATAGAATCAGTGAATACCAGAGCTGAGACTAGGATCCAGGGCTGTTTTCCTTTTACTTAAACCACACAACTACTCCTAAGGGAGGAAGAAGTGACTGACTTAGTCAAGAAAGGACTATCTGAAATTGAGGAAGATGGGAGTGAGAGACCCAGGCTCTTAATGGATCTCTGCCTCCAATCTCTTCCTGTCTTCCCTCTCCAGTCATTCTTCACAGAACTAACAAATTGATATTCTTAAAACATGTCTGATTATATAACTTTTCTACTTATTAAAGCTTCTTTGGTTTTATATTGTCTCTAGAATAAAATACAAAGTCCTCTGATTGGCATTTAAAGCCCTTTACCATCTGGTTGCAACTTACTTTTAAAAACTGATTTCACATTACTCCCCTTCATGAACCCTTAAGTTCCCACCAAACTAGTCTACTTGCTGTCCCATCTCTGAACCACATGCTCTTCTCTATTCTATCCATCGAGCCTAGAATGCTTTCCTTCCTCATCATGTTCTTGGTTTCCTAGTTTCTTTCAGAGTTCAGCTCACATGACAGCCTTTCTTGATTTCCCCCTTCCCAGTTGACAGTATCCTTTGTCCCATCCAACTTACTTTATATTTTCTGTGTTTATAGTGTCTTATTTATTAAACTGTGTGCCTAGTTTTTCACCCTGTAGATATTAAATTCCAAAAGGGCAAGAATTTTTTTTTTTTGTTGCAATCTATGTGTATCCAGGGGCCTGGTCCCATGCTAGGCATATATTTACTATATGCTTAATAGATAATTGTTGAATTAAATCTGAATGAAAAACTAAAAAATCTACTTTTGAAGGTAGTTTCTCCAAAGATAACTAGACACTAAAGAACTGAAAAACCATAACTGGCCTCCTGTGGTCAAAGTACCACCTTTAATCTAAAACAATCCCTTACTACCAAGAAAGAAACTTAGTTGCAAATCTTAATAACAAAACAACTAGATATGTTTTTGAAGGAAGTAGATTATGGCTTTATAAGATTAGGCAGAGGCAAGTACCTTACATGCTATAGGTAATCCAATCCTAATATAGCTTCTTATTTATTTTTTAAAAATATGTTTATCAGGGCAGGTAGATGTCACAGTGAATAGAGTACCAGCCTTAGAGTCAGAAAGACCTGTTCAATGTGACCTCAGATACTTGACACTTAACAGCTGTGTGACCCTGAGCAAGTCACTAACCCCAAATGACTAGCAAAATAAGTAAATATAATAAAAATATGTCATTAAAATCAGAATTGGAAGCCCATTTATTTCTCATTCATAGTACACATTCATTTAAAATGACCTTCTTATTTCTTAGTCAATAAGTAAATGAGTTTTTATTGGGAACATGTTGTTTGCAGGGCTCCATGCTGTGCCCAGTAGAGGATATGAAGATGAATAAAACTATAGTTTTACTTAGGGTTGATACATGGGATAATCCAATCTTGTGTCCTGATGCCAAAATTTAGAGTGTGTTGACAAAGCCTATTCTCTTTTCAGCTAGTAAGGACAGGAGTTAGCATCTAGTCAATAAAAATAATAAAATTTGAGCAAGAATTTTCTCTTCTTCAGCCCTATACTATTCCTTCTGCCAAGGTAGCTTCCCCAGTGGCAGTCTGTGGTCTCTGCTCACAGAAATGAATATTTGGGGGCAATGATGTCTTTCCTCTAGCAGGCTCTTATGTCCTGAGATTTGAATTTTTTCTCTTCAAGTTCCCTCTGTCCCTATACTTAAGAGAATTTGTCATAATTTTTCCTGATCCCTAGAATTATTAGTTTTATCTTTATACAAGACAAATTATCCACCCTAAAGGTTCTTAGAACTAATTAGGGGAAATAATATAAGGCAAGCAGTAAAGGAGAGATCAATGAGTGATATTTGAACTAGACTTTGAAGAATAAATAAGATTTCTGGAGGTGGAGAATAGCTATTTCTATAGGTAGAGTTAAGCAATAGCAATAAATCCATTCAGTTTGACATTAGAAGTAAGTTTTTTTTAATACTTAAGCCTTGAAGAGCTTGCAATTTACATCTTTGGAGAAGATATTTAGTAAGAACAGAAATCATGGGAATACTGAAGTATATAAATTATTAGTTTAGTAGCTGAGAAATAAAGTCTAAAGAAAGTTAATATGAACGCTATATCACTCCAGGAAAAGCAGGATGAATTAACACATGGAGTACAGACTAAGAGTCATATGAAATAGAATGACATTCCTTCCCTCTCTTAAGCCACTTGACTTCATCCTGTTGGCCATGGCTATTTTTCCTGAACTTTTCAAAGAAAGTGAATTTGAAGAAAAGCTGTAGAGATATGCTATCATAACTATAGTTTTGCTTTGAACTTTTTCTACTGATAAGCAACTCTGAACAAATGTAGTCACTGAGATGTAATATTTAATTATTCATTTTGTTATCCAGGACTCCAAGCATTGATTATTATTTAAGTGTTGAATTTCACCAGCAATTTGCATAGGTCACATTCTGAAATATATTATGAGAAATTCATATATACATTTATGTCTCATAAAAATGTGTAAAATTATTGAACTTTTTTTAAATTAATAGATTATGGTTTACTTAAACTGGAAAAGAAATTAATTTAAATTAATAGATTATGGTTTACTTAAACTGGAAAAGAAAATGAATATATTCCCTTGAAACATTAAGCCTGTAGGTATTTTACACATCATTGGAAATTATTTAACTAATCCAGTTTGTAATGAATAGATTTCCTGAATTGAAAAAAACATTTTTGAAGGACAATGCATCTAACCAATTTCGCCTAATACAGGACTCAGTGTTAAGGGATAGTGGAAGACAAATTTGTAAATGTGATATAGGGATCCAGTTGTAGCAAGAGTTGACAATCAGGCTAAGTAGTGTGGGCTCTATTCTGCAGATCATGGGAAACTATTGAAAGATTGTGAGAAGACCTAGCATATAATAAGAATGTGAATAACTAGCATTTATACAGCATTTTAAATTTGCAAAGCCCCTGTACATGTGTTCTCTCAGTTGATCCTTATAGTAGTCCTGGGAGTAAGGTACTACTACTCTTATTTTATAGATGAGGAAATAGGTTGAGAGAGGTTACCTGACTTGTCCAGAGTCATTTAGCAAATAAGTAGGGTTTTATGGTTTTGATTTTTGTTTTTATTGGTACTTACATTTATTTCAGGTATGCATTTACATGCATATTACTGAGCAAAATTGAATTGTGAACAAAAATACAAATATCATAACAAACATTATCAAATAACATAACTGGTACTAGAGTTATAAGCATATTAATGGAACTGGTAAGGAAGAATTATGGAAGAGGACTATAGCTATGGCATTTTTCTTTTTAACCAAGACAAAACTTTCAGTAGCACCATAATGGCTAGAAATGAAGATAGAATATTTTTACTACTACTTTTTCAGAATCATTTGCTTTGCATTTAGTGAATTAGGCAGGAAAGTGAAAAGCGCATGTATTTTGACTAGCATCAAGTTCTTTAATAAGCAAAATTTAAAGAGAATAAAGCTAGCCATACTGGGAATCTGCCTTTTGTACCTGTGTGAGCCTGCATTGTACTCTGATTTAATGTTTGGAGATGAGCATGTACTTTATAAACTGTTGTAAAACTTGTCCCTTAATGCCTGAGTGAGTCTTTGGTAGGCTTTTTCATTATTATTAGCAATAAGAATTATGTGTTTCCCTATCTACCACAATCATTTTGGGTTCTGTGGTTTTTCTTTATAATCCAAGGTGGCCAAAGAGAATGTCCCAGAAAACAACACAATAAATTCCTTTAACAAACAACCAGGCACTTAAAACCCAGTCTTTTTCAAAGGTACCGAGAATCAATGAGGCACATTCTTGCCCTCAATGAAAAAAGTGACTATTTCTTTAAAATACCTATAAACCAATGGAACCTGCAAATAAGTATTTAGGATAGGGTTTAAACTCAGGTATTCTTGACTTCAAGTCCATTACTATATCCACTGCACTACATAAATAGTGTGTATTATAAATAAATATAAATAGACATAAATAAATCAATGTTATAGGAAAATTAATATAGCACTAGTCTTAAGTTTGGATTGGAGAGAGAGAAACAAATCAAGGAGAGTACTTATTTAGCTATATT
This sequence comes from Sminthopsis crassicaudata, assembly GCF_048593235.1. Taxonomy (NCBI): domain Eukaryota; kingdom Metazoa; phylum Chordata; class Mammalia; order Dasyuromorphia; family Dasyuridae; genus Sminthopsis; species Sminthopsis crassicaudata. Next base: position 173,048,826 of record NC_133617.1, on the reverse strand, counting down.
CCTAATATAGAACAATCACAAAGATCTGCTGAAGGCACAAATGCTATTCATTTTTCCTGTTCATTTTTCTATTGACAGCTCTAGAAAGTCCTCTCTTTAAGCCTTAGCTAGTTACTATTTACTTGAACAGGGCAAAATGTTTGTTTGTTTGTTTGTTTGTTTTTGTCCTGCGTCAACAGATTTTAATTATAACTGTTAGGTGTCACCTTTTACAAGTGAGAAAGTGTTTTGGATATTTGTCCTCTTAGTTCTTGGCTTTATTCCTGAAGAGCTGTGCACGAGTATTAACTATAATTGTAATTAAGGAGTTAAAGAAATCAAAGCTATGTATTTGTTACTAAAATCATTTTGTATTGAATAGTTTTCAAAAAAGGCTGAATTTGATATGTTAAATTAAAAAGCTATTTTGAAGGTTGATTTTATGGATTTGAAACACAGATTTAGAATCCCAAGAGTTTTATGAATATCCTTAAGCTTACTCCTGAGAGTTCTTGTCTATCTATATCAGTATCTTATTTCTAGGATATTGAATGCTTTGATTTTAACAACTCATCGCAGAAGAAATGGATGCTTCATCCAACTAGGTGGTACAGTGGCTAGAGCTCAGGACCTAAAGTTAAGAAATCCTAAATTCACATCCTGTCTTAGACTTACTAGCTATATGGTACTTGGAAAGTCACTGAATCTTTTTGCCTCAGTTTTCTTATCTGTAAAATGGGAATAATGATGACACCAGTCTCCCAGAGTCATTGTGAGGATAAAATTAGAATAATATTTGCAAAGTTCTTTGCAAAAAGCACCTAGAAATGCTAGTTACTATTGCTTTTTATTTTATTTTATTTTATTTTAGCTCCCTTTGGATACGTTTACATTTTGAATACCTCTTCCCTTCTCTCCTATCACCTCACAGGCTAAGAGCTTCCATAAAAATAACTTATATTTCAGTAGTACTTTATGGTTTCAAAGCATTTTTCTCTCAATAATACTGTCAGATAGACAAGAGAAACATGGTTTGCATTTTAGAGGTAAATTAATTGAGACTGAGAGAGGTTGAAAGATTTGTTAGGAAGTAGTAAAGCTAGGACTCTGGACAAAGATCAAGTTTCTAATTTCTATTCCCAGAGTTTTGTTTTGTTTCTTAATATGCTCCAGCTATCAAAAAGTTTGTTTCCTTATCTAATCCAAGCCTAGTTTCCAACTCCAAAATT